>NC_031787.1:610775-614549 GCF_001522545.3 Parus major | reverse complement strand
GACACGCTCTGGGACACCGGCCATGAGCTCCTGCGCTGGCACCGAGCAGAGGGAAGGGAAGGGCCGGGGCTGGGAGAGCTCGGACCAGCAGCTTCCAGAGCATTCCTTGGGAAGGATTCTGGAAAGACTCCCCCCCATCCACACGGGATGAGCCCCCCGGCACCAGAACCAGCCCGGAACGCCTCGCTCGGGGTCTCTGCCCCCGTCCCTTTCCCTTTGGGGCATCACCCGCGGGCAAGGAGCGTTTGGACGATGCTCACAGGCACGGGGGATGCTTCAGGGACTGCCCTGAGCACGGCCACGAGCTCAACTTCCACGATCCCTGCGGATTCTCGCAGCTCAGCAGATTCCATGGACCTCTGGCCCTTCAGGCCCTCACTCTCCCCCCCTCACAGACCCTTTACTCCTCATCCTTTGCTGCCCCCGGTGCCCCCGGGTGTCCCACACATGCCCGTGGTTATCCTTCCCGACCCGGCTTCGTGCCAGTCTCGCTCCGGCCGGGCCCCGGGCCGGCTGTCCCCTCCAGGCTGTCCTCGCTGTCCCCTCCCGGCTGTCCCCTCCAGGCTGTCCTCGCTGTCCCCTCCCGGCTGTCTCCTCCAGGCTGTCCCCTCCCCGCTGTCCTGACTGTCCCCTCCCCGCTGTCCCCTCCCCGCTGTCCCCTGCCCATCTGTCACTCGCCAGCTGGCCCCGCTCTCCCTTTCCGTGCCAGGCGAATTGGAAGCAGCAATTTCTTTACCTGCAATTGCACAATACCTCAAGCACCTGAGCTCTGACCTCCAAGGTGCATTATTATTAATTATAATTATTATTAATTATTATTACTACCAGCACTGTTATCCCAGCCCTCTGAGGGCACCCTCTTGATGCAGCCCTTGTGTTTTGGGGCACCTCTTTTATCTGTGAGATTGGATCTCCGTGATATGCTACACCTCCTCTGACATCTGAGCTCCACCTTTGGAGAGGAGATAACACAATCGGAGATAACACAGTCAGAAATACACACAGACTCGGAAATAATACACAAACTCGGAAATACACACAATCGGAAATACAATCGGAAATACACACAAACTCGGAGATACACACAATCGGAAATACACACAGACTGGGAGATACACACAGTCAGAAATACACACAAACTCGGAAATAACACACAAACTCGGAAATACACACAATCGGAAATACACAGAGACTTGGAAATACAATCGGAAATACACACAAACTTGGATATACACACAAACTCGGATATACACACAAACTCGGATATACACACAAACTTTCAGTACAAATTTTCTTCCTGCAAAGACATTTTCCTCTTGCTCCTCTTCCTAAAAATGAACCTTGCACTTTTCCCCCCAGCCAAGCGCTTCATGCCAGTAAGAAATGGACTTTCCTTTTCCCTAGATAATGAGCGATCTTGCGGATTGGATAATGAAATAAGTAATGCCATTAGCAGCCCATTAATCAGCGGAGAGCAGTGAATGGCTCTCAACCGCTCCTGAAGGACAAGGGAAGGGGAACTCCCAGAAATGGGGGAGCCACCCAAAATCCAGTCCCCTGCTCCCCACATGTTTCTTTTTAACTTCGGGATGGCCAACCATCCGTTCTTTGCCTGGGGGATCCAGCCTGTTTAGATCAGGTATCTGTGCTCGGGAGATTCCCTGCACATCCTAAATCCTGCTGAATTCCCTTAGCAGGAAATCACTTCCTTCATTTCTGTCCCTGCCCCGTGCAGGATGTGAAAAAAGAGGGCGGAATCCAGGAGGGTCCTTCCCTGCAGCATCATTAACGGTGGAGGAGCACGGGAGCAGGACCTGTCACCATCACAGGACCTGTCCCCAGGACCTGTCCCCATCCCCAGGACCTGTCCCCATCACAGGACCTGTCCCCATCACAGGACCTGNCAGGACCTGTCCCCATCACAGGACCTGTCCCCAGGACCTGTCCCCATCCCCAGGACCTGTCCCCATCACAGGACCTGTCAAACACAGGCACGGGGCAAAGGCGGGGCTGGCCCCAAACCAAAGCTTTCTCTTCTCTCCTCTGGCAGATCACCAGCTCTGCTCGTAAGAGGAGAAAGCCAGCTCCAAGGAAAAAGAAAGGTCCTCACATCACTTCTTCCATCAGGCTGACACCTCCTCATCTCGGGGAATTTAACATCTGCCCTATAATTCAGGGAACATGTGGTTATTTTCCAGGTTTATTATTAGCCCAAAGGCCACAGTTGAAATGAAAGGGAGCAGCTGCTCCAGACTTCACCCCTGGAGAAGGGGCTGGAGCAGCTCGGGGCTGCCTGAACATCCCTGGGACAGAGCACAGAGCTCACACACCTCACCCCACACCGGAAAACGGCAGCAAACGGAGCTTGTCTCCACGTCCAGTGAATAATTCACCCAGGGCAAGGCAGCAGCAGCAGAACACGAGAGAAACCCCCAGAGACAAGCGGGAGCTGGGAGGTGACTCCGCTGCCAGGGAAAACCTTGGCTCAAGCCTTTCTTCCCAGGGGAGCAGGCAGCACCTCCCAGCTCCTGCCGGATCCTCACCCTCAGGGGTTTAACCCAGGGCCTGGGGCAGGGCTGGGGACCGACACAACCTTTGGATGTGAAAACATCGAGCCTGGCAGCAGAAAACCAACTCTGGCTCTGAGACAGCCAGGAGCAATCCAGGGTGTCAGAATCGCTCCTCTGACTGCAGACACAGATACACCACACAGAGATTTGTACACTCCTGACTGGATCTGTATGTGTGCTGTGGGAAATACATACATTCAATATTAATAAAAAGTACAAATACACAATATACCGATTGTTATATAACTTAAAAAAATTATATAATGCATTAAAAATTGAGAAGCTGCTTGAATAGAAATAAAAAAGGAGAAGTTACAAGATTAAAATAACTGCTTTAAACTCTCTGTTGCAAACCTGGAATAATCACAGACTGCCAAACCAACCAGAGGGAGAAGGAAGAAAGGTTGTGCCACAACCCAGCAGAGCAGGGGAGTTAAGAGGCACCGCTCGCTCCAGGGGAATCCAGGGAGGAAAGAGATCCCTGGATGTGACAAACTGCTCAACAGCAGCAGTGGGGTGGGCAAAAAGGGGCTGAAAAACAACTCAGTGGAAAGGTGACACCAAAACCTCCTCAGAAGCACGAGGGGAAGGAATCGGGCAGGGAGGGGAAAGAATCGGGCAGGGAAGGGAAGGAATCGGGCAGGGAAGGGAAGGAATCGGGCAGGGAAGGGAAGGGATCGGGCAGGGAAGGGAAAGAATCGGGCAGGGAGAGGAAGGAATCGGGCAGGGAAGGAATCGGGCAGGGAAGGGAAGGAATCGGGCAGGGAAGGGAAGGAATCGGGCAGGGAAGGGAAGGAATCGGGCAGGGAGGGGAAGGAATCGGGCAGGGGCTGTGGCTGATGGGTGAGACCCAGCACAGCTCAGGAGAGACAGTCGGGATGAAAGGGAGAGGGAATTGTTTGAGTTCCTTCTCATTCCGGGGGGGATGGCAAAAGGAGGCAGAAACAAAGATGAGCAGTCAGTTTTCATAATGGAAACAACTTCCCACTGCAGCCCTGTTATAAATTTTTATTATGATATTGGCTCTCGCAGATGAATATTACATATTAAATACTTTTTAGCTATGTATGTACCTTTTTTTCTTGCTAACAAGTTTTAAGTTTAAAAAGAATTTCCTAGGTACAAGGCGAGGAAAACCCAGAGGGCGAGGACACTGAGGCCCAGGCTGTTATCAGGAGAACAGCAGAAGCCAAACTGTTATCAG
>NC_031787.1:596068-610405 GCF_001522545.3 Parus major | reverse complement strand
GCACCCGGCCGTTTTAACCCTTTGCTTTATTTCTTTTGTCTCCTAATTGTCTTTTTATTTATATTAAATTCTTTTTATAATTTATTAAGTGAATCTCGTTTTTAAGAGAAACAACTTCCCACTGCAGCCCCAGAGAGCCCTGTAAAATAAACCCAACTCAGTTATTGGGGAATTATCTGGGGGCTGGAGGTGTGTGAGTGCAGTGCCAGGTTTTGTTAATGCCACAGAGTCAGGCAGGATCAGCAAACCCTGAACTGCTGCAACAGCTGCACAAAAATCCTACAAAACCCATGCCTGAGGTCTGAAAGTGCCAAATCCTGCTCAGGAGAAAAGACCCCAGGAAGGAATCACCGGGGGTGTGGAGGCTGCTTTGGAAACAGCCACAGGAAAATCCAGTGAGGGAGATTTCTGCCAGGGAAACAGAACAAACTGGAGCTGTGCTGCTGTCTGGCTCTGCTGTGCACCTGCAGCATGAATAAATCCCTGCTCACAGCACTCGGGAAGGGAGAGAGGAGGGAAAGGAGCCTGGACAGAGACAGAGGGTGAATTCTGCACGGAAATAGATCCAGAGCCCTTCAGGCTGGCAAAGAGACGCTTGAAAGGGATGTAGGAGACATTAAACCAGAGTTTCATCACATCTTCAGCATCACAGAGCAAAGGCAATAGGGAACAAACATTTGCTGTTTTGCACAGCACCAGACCCAAGAGATATCAGAGGAAATTACCAAGAAATCGTTTCAAAAACAGCAAAAGGCAGAGGAAGTGTTTTTGCAAATAGTGCCCAATTATGTTGTTGATTTTTTCCTGGAAGACATCAAGTGCTCAAAAGAGGAGGAAAATAATGCCTTGAGAGTGACAGACAGCCTTCAGCTCAGGAAGTTTTCAGCAGGGGTTGGGAGGAGCTGGGAAGCTGGAGGAGGGATGGGCTGCACTTGCCCTTGGCCAGGATGTGAGGAGAGAGGGGAATTTGTCCTCACTGGAGAGAGTCCCAAGGATGGAGCTCCAATCCCAATGTCCTGAGTCTCTGGCTTTTTTCCTCCTGCCAGAGAAGAAAATATTTCCTCCTGGAGCTGCTGGACACTGAGAGCAGCAGTTTTATGTGGATCACAGTTTGGACATAAAGTGTTTAACTAATGGTCAAGAAAAGCCCATTGAATCATCAAGGGTGACCCTGTGCTTTGCACAGAGCAGGTTCTCTTCATAATTCACACTCTGAAACTCAGCTAATCTGTTCTTTCAAACCCTTTAGGGTGAATCTCAGGCATGGCATCACCAAAAATAAATTACCACCAAAAATAAATAACTTCAAGGGACTTTTCATGGGCTTGCCTTGCGTGGTGGCAGGGAGGGAGGAGGGAAGGCAGCCTGGGGTTTCTCCAGGCCCAGAGGAGCCCCCGTGCCCAGCCCTGGGGGCTGCTCTGGAGTGCTGTGTCCAGCTCTGGATCCTCAGCACAGCAGGGACAGGAGCCCCTGGAGCACGGCCAGCACAGGCTGTGAGGATGAGGAGGGCCTGGAGCATCTCCCTGTGGAGGAAAGGCTGAGGGAGCTGGGGCTGTTCAGCCTGGAGAGGAGCCCCAGCTGAGAGGGGCCTCAGCCCTGGCTGTCCCTGTGTGCAGGGAGGGCTCCCAGCAGAGCCCGGGCTCTGCTCAGGGGCCCAGCAGTGGCACCAGAGCCACGGGCAGGGACCGAGCCCAGCAATTCCCCCTGCACAGGAGGCACAACTCGTGCCCTGGGCACTGCCCAGCCCTGCCCAGGCTGCCCAGGGAGGGGCTGGAGTCTCCCTGAGCGGGGATATTCCTGAGCCCTCTGCACACCATGCGGTGCCCTGTGCTCTGGGCTGGAGCAGGGAGGTGGCACCGGTGACGCTCTGTGTCCCTGCCAGCCTGGCCCAGCCCGGGGTTCTGTCACACTCTGCTGTCTCCTCCTGCACAGCCCCAGGCCTGGAGCCAGCTGAGGTGTCAGATCATTACAAGGCACAAACATCCCCAGGGCAGCCAGGCCGGTGACTCCTCCACAGCTCCACAGCAGCTCCTTGTTCTGAAGAACCAGCAGCTTTCTTGTGCTTAACCCCCGGGAGACCTGAACTCTTCCCAAGTTAATCCTTTCCCAGCTCCATAGGCTGCTTTGCCACAGTGGATTTATGAGGCAGCAGAAATAAAAGCACACTCTGAACGGGTTCCTGTTTGATTCGCAGCTCTGGGGGTGCCAGCCCCTTCCTGCCTTTGCTCCTGCAGTGGAGCCTCCAGGAGAAACCTTTCCAAAATCAGCAGGGGCCTCCCGCCAGCTCCAGTGAACCATCAGCAGCTCCTGAGGGTTTATTAATCCCACTCAAAACAGAGCCTGAGAGCACTTGGGCAGGTCTCAAACTGGAGTCCAGGCTTTGGCTGGAGCCAGGAGCAGCCCAGAGTCAGTCAGCTCTGAGCACAGGAGGATTTAAAGGGTGAAACCTCAATCAAACTCAGCAACATCTGTACAGGATTTTCTTGAAAATCTGCTCTCAAGGATCCCCAGGGCACCCAGCACAGTTTGGTTGAACTCTATTTCAAGAGCAGCCTCCAGCAGACATCGGTTTCTGGCAGTCTCTGGGTGACCCTGGAACACGAGGGAACATTGTCTGGGCAGCCTCTCCTCTCCTTCCATTCCAGTGGGGGTTAAAATAATGCACCGAGAGTGGCTTCTGTTCAAAAGGCTGAAACTCATCCCAAAGAGGGGCAGAAAAGGGGTGAAAGCATCAGAGACAAGAGCACAGTGTGAGCTGGACAAAGCTGCCCTGGGGCCACCCAGACAGGTCAGGACCGTGGCAGGGTGATCCATCCCTGCAGGTCCACGTCTGGATCCTGTCTGGATCCTGTCTGGATCCTGTCTGGATCCTGTCTGGATCCTGTCACACCGTGCTGGTGTCTGTCCCTCCAGCCCTTCCCTCAATAACTGCGATTTCACCATTCCCGAGTTCTGTACTGATCCAACTGCAGTACCCTGCCAGAGATGGAGAACGGGCCTGACAAACATCCCTTGCTCCAAATAGAAGAATCTATTAGGTTCTAGCAGCTCCAAGTAGTAAATTTAGGTTTTATCTCTGTCAGATCCATACTGGTCCCCTCCTGCTCCAGACACCCTGCTGGGTTCCTTTTGTTTAAAGGTGCCTGGCAGAGGGAAAGCAGAAACGAGAGCTCTCGTGTGCCTGGGCTCTTTCCACTCCACAGAGTCAAGGAAGTAGGAAAGGTTATTGCCTACAATAAAAATAGAATTATTTTTCTGTGTCTTCCTCAGAAATTCAGCTCTAGTTTGGAGCAGGAAGATCCCAGCTGGCTGGAAATGGACAGGTGGGGAGAGATGGAGCAAATGGCCCGGAGGAACCTTTGAAGTCAGCCCAGGACGGTCCCTGGTGGCGCTGTCAAGGAGCCTGGGGAAGGAAAGGGCTCTGGGGCTGCTCAGAACCCGACCCACAGAGCATTCCTGGGGACTCTGCCTCACTTGCTCAGGGCCTGCTGCTCAGTCAGGGCTCAATTCACCCTTCCCACCTCAGCCCCCACCTCCAACATCTGCCCGGATGGGGAGGGACAAGCTTGGCACACTCACCATCCCTGGGTGAAGAGAAAGAGGGAAACGCCAAAGGGGCCTTTTAATCCCCACAGAGAGGAGCTCAAACTCAATTATCTCCCTTTAGAAAAGAGCTCCTGGTGCAGGTCATGGTTACTGCGAGTGACAGATTCCAGGTGAGCAATTCCCTGTCCGTGCCTGCCAATCCTTCCAGTCCCTGGGCTCCAGAGTGACTGAAACCCAGCGCTGTGAGCTCAATTACAGAGCCCAAAACACGGGATCACAGTGCCTGCTGATCTCACAAACATCCCCTCACCCCCTGCTTCACCCCAGAGCCCCCCGAATGGAATGGAAAAGTCAAACCTGGGCCCGCAGCCCCTGCCCTGGCAGCGCGCTGCTCCTTCCCTGCTCGGGCATCCAGCAGGACACACAGCCGGGCTGGCCGGCTCAGCAGGGACGTGGCAGCTGCCACAGAAGCTCCATCCTCCCGCTGGGACCAGCTCTCCCTGCATCCCAGCTCTGCTGCGTGTCCTGGGAGAGCTGGAGATGTGAAGGGCTGGGCCCGGGAATGATCCGTCCGTGCCAGGACCAATTCCCTGAGAGTCAGCAAAACTTTTCAGCCCTTCATTTCATTCTATTATTTCTGCTGATGGCACTATAAATAATTACTCCACACCCTCCGTGTGCTTGAGCTGCTTTGCTGAAAAAAGATGCACATTTTGTTCATCTTTCAACACGCTGCTTTGTATATTTTGGTTTGCAAGCCCTGCTCGGTGCTCTCCAGCTCTGCAGGATGGAGGGAGCGGGTTCCACGGGCCTCAGCCGAGAAGAGCCCGCCTGCAGCCCCGGCAGAGCACGGGAGCAGGGCTTTTTAACTTCCAGCTTTCCTTGCCGTGTCAGTTTGTTCCCTTGGAGCTGGGAACAATGGAGCCTTTATCCCAGCTCTCGGTCACGGGGGACAAACTCCTTCCTAATGTCACCGAAGTCACGGATGGCTGCAGCACCGGCAGGGGTGGGAGCTGCTGGGGAGAGCAGGGAAAGGGATAACCCCAAAAAACTCAACTCAACATCAGCCCCGCGCTCCGCGAGTTCAGCATTCACATTTCCCTCTGTCCTTGCAGGCTCTGCGCCTCCTCCTCCTCCCCGAGTTTCACTCCTGCACCGCTCCAGGCGGTGTTTTGCTGCCCACAGCCTCCTGGTCTGCTGCTCTCAGATGTTCATTCTCCGTCCCACGGCTCTGCTCTCCCTGCTGCCCGGCCCGTCTCTCCCTCGCTTTTGGCAAACACCATCGGTGAGGAGAAAAAAAACCCCATTTTCCCGACCCAGCCCACGGCCCTGAGGGCTTTGGGCAGTGCTGAGTTCACAGGATTCCCTCCCCAAGCCCCCCCGCCCTGGCAGATGAAGGCAAGGCAGAGTTTTTCCCGGTGGATTAAGAAAAGCGGGATTTTTTTGCTGTGCTAACGCCTCAAAACGCAGAACATAAACAGCTCCTGATTTCCTGAGAGGTGGCCACCATCGAGCACTTCTCAAGGAGATTAGTGGCTGCTTTTCCAATCCTATTTCAAGCCTCGAGGAAGCTGCTATTTGTCAAAAGAGTTATTAACCTGCGATAGGCACCAGGATAAATGTTTGCTGGCACAGCCTCTTTCCCTCCGGGCTCCGGGCAGGAGAGGGGCTCCAGGGACCCATCCTCACCTGGGACCCGGCTGCAAAGACCCCAATGGGCTCTCGGTAAGGTCAGGGCACCCCAAGGATGCACCCACCTGAGACGGGGACGAAGGAACGACCAGACATAATTTAAGGAAAAATCCACGTTGCGTGGAAATATAAACAGAGAGCAGCTCGGTTAAAGAGGAGAGGAAAATCTCTGGCTGAGTGGGGCAGTTCACAGCTAAATGTTCTCTGGGCACAGGGCTCCTGCCGAAGGACGATTTATCGGGTGATTTATCGGGCTGGGTGACAGCGCCGGGGAGACTCCGGAGCGCAAACAACGCTGCCGATCCCGATAACCCGGGATTGGCTCGGCTCGGCTCTCCAGAACCGCTCTGCATTGCCAGTGCAATGCGCATGGAAGGATGTGGCAGAACTCCCCTAACCTGGGAGACACGGGGGACCGAGAGGAGCCGGGCGGGGACCAACTTGTGCCGTGATTCACGGGCCAGGCATCCCAAGTTATCTCCTGCTGAACGGCAGCGAGGGGATCTGAGCAGCGAGGGGGGGAAAAGCCACAACTCCGGCTCATGCGCTCGGTTACTGAAAAGGGAAGGGGGAGAGGGAAGGGAGCGCAGGACAGGCAGCCCCGGCCCCAGGTGAGCGGTGGGAGGGCTCCTCCAGCCAGCGGCCCCCGTCAGCCACAGCGACGCGTTCCGCTCTCTCCCCGGCAAAGGAAAACACCCGGGAAAAGCAGGGGGATGCTCCCAGCCGGCAGCGGGAGCGGGGAGAAGCCGTGCCCGCAGCCCCGTCCCTCCGCCCGTACCTGCAGCCGCCGGTGCCCGCCGAGCCGCGGTCCCCGTCCATGCCGAGCCCGAGCTGTCCTGGGGAAGCGCGGGCGGCTGCCGCCACTTGGGAATACGGAATATGCTACGAGCTTTAATTAAAAGACTCCGAAGGCTCTCTCCTGCTCGCTCGTCCTTTTTTTGCAGTACCGGATCGGATTTAAAGGGCTAGAACCCCAATTTGGCACCGCTGCTCCCCCCGGAGCGCCGCGCTGCCGGCCGGGCCTGGCAGCTCCAGCATCCTCCTGCCGCCCGTCGGGGGCATCGCCACAGCCCCCGGGGCCCGAGCCGGCAGCGCCGGGAGCTGCTCTGGCAGCAGCACGGGGCTGGAAACCTCGGCTCCCTCCAGCAGGCTCGGTGGGCGGCGAGAGGGGATCCCACAGGATGGGCGAGGGCGGCCCGAGCGCTCCTCAGGGTGCGCCCAGCAAAGTTTGTGCTCTAGCAGTGCTCCAGAGAAGTGGGAGGAGGAGGAGGATCGTGTCCCTCTGTCCTGCTGATGCCACCACCCTGTGGCAGTGCCCAAAGGCGGTGCCCTCCCAGTGCCAGCCCTGGGTGGAGCGGGGTGGTGGGGGAGGGCTGTGTCACCCTGAGGTGCTGGGGAAGGGCTGTGTCACCCTGGGGTGCTGGGGAAGGGCTGTGTCACCCTGGGGTGGTGGGGGAGGGCTGTGTCACCCCGGGGTGGTGGGGAAGGGCTGTGTCACCCCGGGGTGCTGGGGAAGGGCTGTGTCACCCCGGGGTTGTTGGGGAAGGGCTGTGTCACCCCGGGGTGCTGGGGAAGGGCTGTGTCACCCCGAGGTGCTGGGGAAGAGCTGCGTCACCCCAGCCCAGCTCTGCAAGACGGGGTCCTGAGCCTCCTGCCCACATCCCGTGAGCAGGGAAGCAATTCCATTTGGATTTGGAGGCCACTTGCTGGTGCCAAGGCGGCGGGGACACGACCTGGCGCTGGCGGTGTGTGAGTGACGCTGATCCCTCCTTCAGCTCCAGGTCCAGACCCATTCCTTCCCCAGAGCTCCATGAGAACATCCATCTGCAGCAGCCTGGGCTCTCAGGGCTCCTTGGGCTGCCCAGCAGGGCGGGGATGGCCACGCCACCCCTCCAGCCTTCCCAAACAAGGGAAGAGGGGATGAAGAGCAGGGTTTGCGTGGAGCCCTCCTTGGTCCCGATTTTGAGCTCGAATGGGGAAAAGCAAAGGAAACAAGGAGCACACTTTTCGTCCTCCTTATCTCCTTTTGCAGAGTTTGACCCCAAAATGCGCCCTCCCTCCGCGAGGCCAGCCCGGAACATCCCGCTCTGGGTGTCCGATCACTGCGTGCCGCCCTCCCCGGGCTGACCCCGGAGCTCCGGCTTCCTCTCGCCTCATTAATTCCACCCAGGGGTCGGTGCCAAAAGGAAAAGCTGGTTCTGATTCCATGCTGCAGCCCAGCTCCAAGCTGCTGGGATAATTAGCGGGTTATTAACGAGTGAGAAGATTCCCACCATGGAGGGAGGATGGGGAGGGAGGGAGGATGGGGAGGACTGGTTGGGACTGGTCGGGAAAAGCGCATTGGAGTCGGAGATCCGTCCCTTGGTCCGGGGCTTGGAGCCGCCCCCAGGGCCCAGGAGGACGCTCCCAGCCCTGGGGCTGCCGGATGGATC
The DNA here is from genome assembly GCF_001522545.3 of Parus major. Classification (NCBI taxonomy): domain Eukaryota; kingdom Metazoa; phylum Chordata; class Aves; order Passeriformes; family Paridae; genus Parus; species Parus major. The sequence continues at coordinate 602,735 of NC_031787.1, read as the reverse complement.
CGCACAGCAAAAATCCAAGGATTCTGCTTGGCCGGGGGCCACAGTGGGAGCGGAACGGCTCCGAATCCCAGCCACAGCCTGCGGACATCCATCCGCCTCTGGGGACATCCATCGGCCTTTGGGGACACCCATCGGCCTCTGGGGACACCCATCTGCCTCTGGGGACATCCATCCGCCTCTGGGGACACCCATCTGCCTCTGGGGACACCCATCTGCCTTTGGGGACATCCATCGGCCTTTGGGGACTTCCATCGGCCTCTGGGGACACCCATCCGCCTTTGGGGACATTGATCCGCCTCTGGGGACATCCATCGGCCTCTGGGGACATCCGGGGGGCTCTGGGGACACGGGGGCTCTGGGGACACGGGGGGCTCTGGGGACACGGGGGCTCTGGAGCCTCCTCCTCCATCAGTCCTGGCTGATGCTGACCCGGGGTTTGGAGTGTCACCATCTGGGGGTTCCTGTGGGGCTGGAGGGGTCACCCCAAACACTTCTCTGTGAATCTCTGCTAAACTGTGGGAGCAGCAGTGTTCCTTCAAAACCGATCTGACACCGAGGGCTGGGACCCTTTCCCTGGCTTCAGGCACCAGCTGGAGGTTCCTGGGCAGGGCAGAGCCTGGGGGGAAAGTGTTTCTCTAAATAGCGAGGGGCAGCAGGCAGGGCTGAGCTGCCAGCAGAAGCAGGGCGTCCTCAGAGGCTCCTGCTGCCTCTCGTGTTGTCTCTCCAAGGCCTGTGGTTGTTGTTCCTTTAATTATTAATCCTTGCATTGACGTAATCAAATGTGCCCAAGCTTTTAACGGATGCCTCGATGTAAAAAATTAAGAATAAATTTCTTTCCCTCCCTGAAAACTTGTCTCAATCCCATGACCAATTTTATTGCCGTTCTGCTCTAATTTTAAATATAACGAGAAACATTAAGGTTTTCAATTAAAAGATCCCTTCCTTCAGATATTGGAACATAGCCTGAAGTGCAGACCACGTGTGATATTTTTCATTGGGATGGTGTGGGCTAAATCTGATTCCCAGATCAAACACAGCCAGGCTCAGGCTGGAGAGGCTGAGCTGTTCCACTTTGGGAAGAGCCTCAGCCTTGTTTGTGCTTCCAGCTGACTCCTCGTGTTTCTGGAATGAACCTTGTGTTTATTCCTTCCCTTCTGTCAGCCTGGGAGTCTGTGGCAAATGAACCTCACCATGCCACCCTGCACTTGTGGGGTTTTTGCTTTTGGCTGTGGTGTATTGGTTCTTCCCTTTTCCTCAGAATGAGCTGATCCACGGCCACAACAGAGGAGATGTTCCTTGTGCAGTGATCTCAAACCCTGGCATCATGGAATTCTTGGCTTTTGACTGCAAATATTCACTTTTCCCTTTTCTTTATGATGAGCAGCTCCATGGCCACAACAAAGCAGATGCTCCTGGTGCAGTGAGCCCAAACCCTGACGTGCCACGGTGTCAGGGTCCCTTGGACACCATCAGTGCCAGGTTTGGGTGCTGGAACTTTTTCTCCTGTGTTCTTTTGCACAGACCCTAAATCCTGCACCCCAAACCCCCAGTGAATTAAACTGCATTCCTGCCTCTTTTCCCCATCAAAGGCTTCTGCCTCCCTTGATCCTGCCCAGCCCAGGACAGGCTTCAGCCTGATCTTGACCCTGATCAATGCCAGGTTTTCCTCCAAGGAGAGATTCCTTCAAAAGCTGAAAACCTGGCAAAAACACCCAGCTCCACCTGTGTTTGAAAGGCAGAAATCAGCATCAAACTAATCTTTACCAGGTCTGCTGTAAGGGGATATGATAATAACAAATCAAAAGCAGTATCTGGGTCCCAGAGATGGGAAAAAAGGGATTTTTTGTTTCCACAGTTGGTGGGTGATATTTTGTGCAAGACACGCTGCAGGGCTGAGCAGGACCTGGAGGGAGCTCCTTGGACAAATGATGGGAATCTCCACTTCCACTGGCAAAAAAGCTTGGAAGAAAAATGTGAAGGAGACCTAAATCATCGAGTTTCAGGACATAAATCAGCCTCTAACTGACAGTGGGGACAGAAGAGCCTTTATTGATGGGCTGGGTCAGGTTTTCCAAATGTAAAGGAAGAATTTAGGAGCTGACAGCTTTAACAACTCCTGCTCCTGTCTCTGCTCCCAGCTGCAGCCTCAGGAAAAGGCCAGAGCCCCAATCCCTGCAGGGTCCACCCTGCTCCCTTCTGCACAACCCCAGCTCATCCTGGAGCACACATCCCAAAGATCTGCTCTTCCAACACCTCCCAGGACAAGGGGCTGAATAAGCCCAGAGTTTTTTTGCACGATTTCAATCCATTTAAGGCAGGATCTTTTCCAGAATGATGAAAACCATTTATCATTAAAAAAGTATCTATGTGATATTATTGCTCCTGTGAGTGATGGCGTTACAGCCTCTGCTGGAGCATCAGAGGTGGCACCGCAGATTTCCCTTCTTTAAAGGGACAAAGTCAAGTTAAATTTACCAGTCAGGAGGATGAGACAGGGAACAAATCCTCTTCATTAAAACTGCTCCTGACTCCTGTCAGAGTGCTGTGATTTGTTCAAACACACATAATTTCCTTTCCCATTCTGTTAGGACTGGAGAGAGAGACATGATGTCAAAATCCAGATCAGAATGATGGAGCGCTGCCAGAGACACCCAGGGTTTGTCAGGCAGGGCTGATCCCTCCAGGAGCAGAGGAATTGTGAGGAATTTTGTGTCCTGCTGCTCCCCAGGCTCTGCCCCAGCACCCCCAAACCTCCTCAGCACCCACACCCTGCAAAGCCTCTCCTGGGAAGGCTCAGGGGAGCAGGGAGAAACCCTCAGCGCTTTTTGCCTCCTGCCCAGAGACATTTCCTGATCTCTGGAGTCCAGCACAGAGCTCTGGGATGCTGGGCCTGGCTCAGGCTGCTGCTGGAGTCTGGATAAACGTGCAGGGAGCCGAAGGGGACAGGAATGTTTGATGGGCTGGAGGAAGGAAGGAGAATGAGGGACACCAGGCTGCTCAGAGGCTGCAGCACTCAGTGCTGTGAGGAAAATAATGAGCAGCTCAGAGCAGAGGCTGGAGCCCAGCTCCAGAGCCAGCCCAGCAGCACCAGAGGCTCTGCAGGGACCTGCCAGGGTCACCCCCGGCTCCTTCCCCTCCTCCTCCTCGTTCCCCGAGGCAAATCCCTGCTCTTCCCCCCCGAGGCAAATCCCTGCTCTTCCCCCCAGAGTCCATCCCCATCCTCCTGGGCTCAGCTCCCTGCAGAGAGGAGGCTTTGGGAGCCCTCCCCTGACCCCTGCTCCTGCACACAGATGTATTCCATGCCCTCAGGAATTCACTCATTAACAGTGATGAGATGAAACATTTTCAATTTCACAATTTCCAGGCTCCTGAGGGCTCTGGGTTCCCTTTGTTTTCCCTCTCCCTTCTGGTCCTTCAGCCCAAAGGAGCCCGTTTGGAGTGGATCCACCCCTGGCTGGAGGGACCTGGCCCTGCAGGGCTCCTGGAGCTGCTTCTGCCTCTGGACACAGAAAACAGCTCCAGGTGACACCATCCATGTCCCCAATCCCTCCCACCTGCCCCCCTCAGCCTGAGTCTCACTGCAATTCTTGCCACAAGGTTTTTGCGGGTTTATTTTTTTTTCCTCCCCCTTGCAAACACGAAACTGCTCCTGCTGAATGCTGTCCCTGCTTTTCTGGCTCTTCCACTCGTCCCTCTCATCCCTCTCCCCATTCCCACCACCCTTCCTTCCCCTCCCTGCTGTGCCCTGGCTTTTATCTCATGCATCATTCATCCCAGCTTAGTGCTCCTCTCAGGGCAGCCCTCTGGGAGCTGCACATCTCCTTGAATTCCTCCTCTCCTCCTGCCTTGCCCTGCTTTGCTCTCACACACACTTTCCCTGCTGGTTTTCTGGGAATGTTGCATCCACACAGCTTGCAGCAGAGTTTGGGACATTTCCACACAGTCCCCACTCCTTCCATGGGAGATGCCCTGGCTGGGATTCCCTGGAGTGTGGGACAAGCTTCCCCACTGGGCCAGAAACACACACAAATTTTAGAGGCAGAAGAAATTATTGCTGAGGAGACAGAGCCTCTTTTGGGGTGTTTTGGGCTGAACTGGATGGATTTATCCCAGCAGCAGCTCCTCTGCTGGCTGGGAGCTCAGAGAGCTTTTCCCAAGCACCTCTGTAGCTCTCACACCTCGGGAGAGTGGATAAATAAAAATGAAAATCATTATAAATATAAATCTAGCTGGTATCCACATGGTTTTCCAGCTCCCTTTGGGTTGTTGGAAGGGCTGGAACAGGGAGAGCCGTCAGTGGGGTGGGAGCTCCATCCAGAGCAGCCCTGGAGAGCTCCTGGCAGTGGTGGAACTCCTGCAGGGTGAGGAGGCAATGGCAAACGCCAGGATCAGGATCCCAGGGGTGCTGGGCTCAGCTCAGAATCCCAGGAGGGCCCATCTGGCTGTGCCAAGGCACATTCCAGGAGAATTCCAGGGGAGCAGCCCCAGAGAAGGACACCAGGAGTGCTCCAAGGCCCTTCCCAAGGGCTGATCCCAGCTCCAGGCCTGCAGGACCAGCCCCAATCCTTCCTCAGCATTTGCAAAGCCCCACTCACTTTGGAGGGGATTTCAGATTAAGCTCTTTAAGCAACAAAGCAAGATCTCTCTTTTCAACCTCTGCTAAATCCCATAATCCTGAGGGAAGGGCTCTGCTCCCCCTGGGGAAAGAGAAGGAGATTTTTTGCTGAGGGAGACATAATGACTTCATCCCCACATAATCAGGTGGAATTTGCTGATTAGACACAGAAAGCCTTGGGGAAAGTTGGATTTTGGATAACAAAGATCTTTAAGAAAAGAAGAGATACCCCCCAAAAGCCACCCTAAAACCACAAGAAGAGCCAAAGGCAGAGGGGTAAAGGGTCCAGTTCTGGGGGCCTTGAGGTGCAGAGAGCAGAGTGGCTTTGTCTTCTCTGCAGGAGGAACTCGGGGATTCCTGTTTGGGAACAAAATTCCCCCAGTCCATGGCTGGCCATGCTGGGGAGCAGGAGTTGGACATTTGGGATGGCCCAGGGCAAAGCTCAGCTCTCCCATGGAACAATCCCCAGGTATTTTGGGATGGAAGGCGCCTCTGGAGGCCTCTCCTCACAGTCAGCAGTGGGGTCACACTCAAACACCTCCATCTCCACTGCTCTGGCACCTGAACCCCAAATCCCTGAATCCCAAATCCCTGAATCCCAAATCCCTGAACCCCAAATCCCTGAACCCCAAATCCCTGAATCCCAAATCCCTGAATCCCAGATCCCTGAATCCCAAATCCCTGAACCCCAAATCCCTGAATCCCAAATCCCTGAACCCCAAATCCCAGAATCCTAAATCCCTGAAACCCAAATCCCTGAAACCCAAATCCCTGAAACCCAAATCTCTGAATCCCAAATCCCTGAATCCCAAATCCCTGAATCCCAAATCCCTGAATCCCAAATCCCAGAATCCCACCAGGCACCTGGCTGTGCTCTGGAGGGGAAGGGGAAGAGGATCTGAAGCTGTTTGAGCCTGACCCCCCCGGCTGTCCCCTCCTGCCAGGGACTTGTGCAGAGCCACAAGGGCCCCCTGAGCTCCTTTTCTCCAGGCTGAGCCCCTTCCCAGCTCCCTCAGCCCCTTCCCAGCTCCCTCAGCCCCTTCCCAGCTCCCTCAGCCCCTTCCCAGCTCCCTCAGCCCCTCCTGGGCTCCAGCCCCTTCCCAGCTCTGTCCCTGCCCTGGGCACGCTCCAGCCCCTCGGGGACATTCTGGAGTTGAGGATCCCCATGGCACCAAAGCCATTTCCCTGCAGAAGTTCCCAGCCATGTCCCATTTCCACAGTTCCAGGGGGGTTCGGTGTCTCCCCCCAGTCCCAGCCAGGGCAGGAATCTCAGGTTCAGGAGATGAGGAGAATCTGACAGGAGGTCCAGCTTTCCCCGGAGCTCACTGAAGAGCTGATCCTCGCTGCCTTTGATGCTCTCCTGTCCCAGGCTGCAGAGCTCAGCACGGAGATGATTGAACAGCTGAGCCCAGCCCCTGGCACAGAGAGGGAGTTTAGCAGAGCTGATCTCCCAGATGGTGCCCCAGAGGTGAGGATTACGTCGTTATCAGCATCTCTGAAAGTGCCAGGGATGGGAACAGCAGAGACAGGGAGAGGATGGAGGATTTCACCACCTTTTTTACAAGTAATTGCTGTTTCTGAATTTTTTCAAGAGTTTATTTGGGTTTTGGGGGTTTTGTCTGGTTGGTTGGTTTTGTTTTTGTAGTTTTTTTTTGTTGCTGTTGGTTTTTTTTTTTGAGTAATTCCTTGCAAACTTTATCATCGACTTCGGTGTGTCCTGAAGGGACGGGGATTTTTTTGGTTTAGAAATTTGTATTTGGAAGGTGCTCCCAGTCACTGTGCCCAGGTGAGGCACCCACCCATCCCAGCAGCTCCAGAGGACCTTGAGCCTGTCCTGAAATGGGAGAAGGTGGAAATTCATCCTTGAGGCAGAACCCAGCCCCAAGGAATCCCAGCATGGGTTGGGTGGGAGGGACCTCAGAGCCCCTCCAGTGCCACCCCAGCCATGGCAGGGACACCTCCCCTGTCCCAGGAGCTCCAAACCCATCCAGCCTGGCCTTGGGCACTGCCAGGGATCCAGGGACAGCCCCAGCCCCTGCCCACCCTGCCAGG
>NC_031787.1:594118-595017 GCF_001522545.3 Parus major | reverse complement strand
GGCTGGGACCCCCTGAGCCACATCCACAGCTCCAGAAAACGGGCTGGGACCCCCTGAGCCACATCCACACCTCCAGAAAACGGGCTGGGAACCCCCTGCACCCCCTGAGCCACATCCACAGCTCCAGAAAACGGGCTGGGACCCCCTGAGCCACATCCACACCTCCAGGAAACGGGCTGGGACCCCCTGCACCCCCTGAGCCTGGGACCCCCTGCACCCCCTGCACCCCATCCACACCCCCAGGAAACGGGCTGGAGTTACAGTGACTTGTGCTGGTCCCAGGCTGTGACAGAGGATTCACGTGGCAGGGGTGGAACAGGAGGGGCTCAAAGGTTCCTCCAACCCACCCCAGGAGTCTGGGGTTTTTCAAAAATACACTGGGGAGAAGCAGCCACCATCCAGCACCCAGGGACCCACCCACCGCTCCCCCTCCCACCCCACATCTGTTAGCAAAGAGCTCTTGGGCAACACTGCTGCTTCTCATCTCCCTCAACCAACATCCCACCTTCCCTGATGGACCCTGCTCAGCAGCCACACCCCACAGGCAAAACTCCTTTATTTCCCTCCTGCTTCAGAAACTCTTGGTGCAGCTGAAGAAAAGAGGCTGCTTGTAAAAACAAATGGAACCCCTGTCCCAGGGATGCTCCATCTACAGCACTGGGCACTCCCAGCTGGACACTGGGCACTCCCAGTTTGGACACTGGGCACTCCCAGCTGGACACTGGGCACTGGACACTCCCAGTCTGGACACTGGGCACTCCCAGTTTGCACACTGGGCACACCCAGCTGGACACTGGACACTCCCAGCTGGACACTGGGCACTGGGCACTCCCAGTTTGGACACTGGGCACTCCCAGCTGGACACTGGGCACTCCCAGCTGGACACTGGGCACTCCCAG
>NC_031787.1:579783-593868 GCF_001522545.3 Parus major | reverse complement strand
CACTCCCAGTTTGGACACTGGGCACTCCCAGCTGGACACTGGGCACTCCCAGCTGGAGCCTGACAGGGCTCTGGAGGACAGGACCTGTTGTTCAGGGCTGCTGGGAGTGGGATAACGCTGCTCTTAAACCTCATTCCCAAAGCCATGAGGTTGGAAGGCACTTGGAGAGGTATCACAAGCTGGTATCCATAGGGCTGCTCTCACAACATTCCCGTTTTGGCTTCTTGGGAGTGGGGTTTTCACAGGAAACGGCACCAGGGTTTAACTGAACAAAGTCCCTAAAATGATGCTCCCAGCAGGGATCAGGTTCTGGATCCAGGTCTGGCTGTAGCCCCTCCTGCCCCGATCCAACCTTGTGGGGCTGAAATCTCCTGGCATTTTCCCTCAGGGATGTGGAATGTTTTGCTGCCAGGCTCTCCTTGCACAGGAGTCCAAGGAACCCTCGGGCCCCACATCCCCCCTGAGGAGACCCCAGCACTGCCCCCTCCCCACTGCTGCTGAACCGGCTCTGATCTGTCCCGAGATAACAACGTTATCAGTGTTTTCATCCAGGAAGGCCTGGAAGGAAGGGTTAAATCCAGGCTTGACCCTCTTCTCAAACACCAGGATAACGCAGGTGGATGGATCTGGAATTGGTGTCAGCCCAAGGCAGAATCCTGGGAGGCTCAGGGTGCGGCGAGCCTCAGCACCCCGAGATGTTCCCTGCCTTGTTCTTCCGCTGGAATCTCACGTGGGAGGGGTCGAATCCGCGTTCCCTGGCCCCGAAGAGGGCCCAGGGAGGAGTCCTGGCCGTGTACTCGGCTGCTGTGAAGCTCCTGGAGCCGCCGCTCCGCTCGTGCTCCCTCACCAGCTCCTGGAAACGGCCGTAGTCGATCCAGGTCCTCCACTCTCCATCCACCTGGAACTGCAGCAAAGGGACCGTGAGGGAGCACCAAACCCAGCAGTGCTGAGAGCTGCTGGGTGGGGATGGACAGGGATCCCCAGCTGGAGCCCCTCTGCTCTGGAGCCAGCCTGGCAGAGCTGGGGGAGAGGAGAAGCTCCAGGGACACCTCAGAGCCCCTGGCAGGGCCTGGAGGGGCTCCAGGAGAGCTGGAGAGGGACTGGGGACAAGGGATGGAGGGACAGGACACAGGGAATGGCTCCCAGTGCCAGAGGGCAGGGCTGGATGGGATTTTGGGCAGGGATTGTTCCTGGCAGGGTGGGCAGGGGCTGGGGCTGTCCCTGGATCCCTGGCAGTGCCCAAGGCCAGGCTGGATGGGGTTTGGAGCTCCTGGGACAGGGGAGGTGTCCCTGCCATGGCTGGGTGGGATGGGATTTAAGGTCCCTTCCAAGCCATGCCAGGATCCTGTGGTCTCTCCATGAGGGATGCACTGCTGGATGCTCACCTGGAGCCTTCCAAGTGCCAGATCCTCCCCCAGTTCAGCCCCACTTTCAGGAGGGAGGCTTCTAAAGTGCCTCCCAAAGCCTTCCCAGGCCTCCTGCCCTTGGCAGCGATCCCTTCCATGGGAAAGCCCTCGGTGTGGGAGCTGGGGGAGGCCTGAGGACAGCTGGGGGTCTGGGGCCATGTCCAGGTCCCTCCAGCAGGGACCAAGGTCATCCCAACCCCGAGCTGTGGCTGTGACTCCAGGGCCAGGGACAATGGCCCAGGAGAAGCAGCAGAGGCACATGCCAAGGGCTTGGGATGGATTTGGGGGACAGGGACAGGGGCAGGAGGGCTGGGTTTGGGAATGGGGGAGATGAAGAGGTTTAATGACACAAATCCTCTTTCCATGTGAAGAATGGCTCACTTTGACAAGCTGGAGCTGCATTTGTCTCCCAGACCTGCTCTGCTCATTTAGCCCCAGCCTTGGCTGAAGCCTCAATTAGGATTTATCTCAGTTAAGAGCTTATTACGCATTTCATCCAAAAAAAGAGGGAAAACAGACCGGCTCCTTGGTTTTTGTGGATTTTTTTCCCCCCAAACTTGATGGCTGTGCATTTCAAATGGCACTTGACTTTGTGCCCAAGAGCTAAAAGCTTTTTTGGTTGGGAAAACTGCTGACAGGCTGAAACTCTGCAATCAGCCATGGCTGATGCTCCTCCATCCCTGCCCCTGGAATTACAGCACATCCCTGGAGCCAGGAGGGGACACTGCAGAGTCACAGCACTGGCAACCTGTCCTGGCACAAATCAAGGTGCACGAGGCTCATTTTTCTTGTGCTGAGGTGGGGATGTGTGTGAGGCCCCCAAGTGCCCCAGTTCCCACCTCAGTGCCACCCTGTCATCTCCAGAGAGAGAAAATAACACCAGACATAAAACCTGCACTTTGCTCTCCTTAAAATCCCTTTTCTCCCTAAATCCCTGCCCTTCAGAGACTTCAGAGCACTGAACTGTCACTCATCACAAGCAGGTGCCAGTCAGTGAGTCCCATCCATCTCAGCAGGATGAATTATTCCTGACATTCCCAGACTCTTTCCTACAGGCTGGCATTCAATGGCAGCATTAAATTTATCAGGAGCAGTGTTTGAACACCTCCAAACTCACACCTAGGAAAACACACTGAAATAAATCACTTTTCTTAATGAATTTTATTACACTCTTCCTGCCACTCCCTAATTTTTTAAAGACCCCTTTGATTTTGCAATTACTCACTCTGGTTTGATCAATCCCAGAGCACAGGTTTGCCTGCAAATAATAGGCACTGACAGATTTTATTCTTCACTAGAGCCTGAAACTCAAAAATTAAACCCTAATGGAAATAAATTTATTTTTTATTAGCTATTTTAGCACGGAGGACAGGTTGTTTCACACAGACACCCTCTGCTAATGGCTCTGGAAGGAGAAGCAGCTGTTGAGTTCCTCCTGGGCAGGTACCAATTTATTCTCCTTGCTAATGGTGTTGCTTAAATTCTGTCTCAAGAAGATTTCTGCAATCTGTTTGTTTGCTTTCCTGGACCTTACAATGCAAAAGGAGATTTTACTTTCTCAGGAACAGTTGCCAGTGGCAACAGCCAGGAGTGAGACTGTAAATAAAGCCAATTTAAGGTGAGATCAAACACAACCAGTGCCAGGTGTCCTGGTTTCCTCTGCTCCTTCCCAGCTGCTCCCCTGCAGATTCCAGGGTAGGTTTAGATTGGATATTCAGGAGAAATTCCTCCCTGGCAGGGTGGGCAGTGCCTGTCCCAGGTGCCCAGAGCAGCCCCTGGATCCCTGGCAGTGCCCAAGGCCAGGCTGGATGGGTTTGGAGCTCCTGGGACAGGGGAAGTGTCCCTGCCCTGGAGCAGGATGGGCTTTAAGGCCCCTCCAACCCAAAGCATTCCAGGAATCTACAATTTCATCAGGTGCCCAGAGGGCACATTATTATCTTTTTCTGGAGTCCTTTTATTAATCTTTTCTGAAGCTCAGAAAGCAAATATGTACTCATTAATTTTAATTTCCTGCATCCTTTAAAATGATTTTTTTTATTGCATTTCACTTGTATTTCATTTCATTTCCCTTCCAGTACTCGAAGGGAAGATGGTGACAAACCTTTCCATCAGGACCTGCTGCAAGGGCTGAGGGATTTAAACAGCAGCAGGGTTGGTTTACATTGGATATGAGTTGTATTTTTAACTGTGAGGGAGGTGAGGCCTGGCAGAGGGTGCCCAGTGATGCTGTCATGACAAGGCAGACCCCGAGGGGCTGGAGCGTGTCCAGGGCAGGGAACGGAGCTGGGAAGGGGCTGGAGCCCAGGAGGGGCTGAGGGAGCTGGGAAGGGGCTGAGGGAGCTGGGAAGGGGCTGAGGGAGCTGGGAAGGGGCTGAGGGAGCTGGGAAGGGGCTGAGGGAGCTGGGAAGGGGCTCAGCCTGGAGAAAAGGAGCTCAGGGGGCCCTTGTGGCTCTGCACAATCCCTGGCAGGAGGGGACAGCGGGGGGGATTTGGGATCTGCTCCCAGGAACAGGGACAGGAGGAGAGCTCAGGCCTCAGGCTGGGCCAGGGGGGCTCAGGGGGGATTTTGGGGAAATTTCTCAAGGAAAGGGCTGTCCAGCCCTGGCACAGCTGCCCAGGGCAGGGGTGGAGTCCCCAGCCACCCCCTGGAGAGGTTTAGCACAGGTGTGTTGTGGCACTTGGGGACACGGGGCAGGGGTGGCCTTGGCAGTGCTGGGCTGGATGCAGAGAGCCCGAGGGCTTTTCCAGCCTGCCCAGTTGCAATTCCAGCTGACTGGAGAAGGCTGCTGGAGGCAGGGCAGGATGCTCACCTTGCAGTGTGCCAGCAGCAGGCAGTTGGAGTGCTCGTGCTCGCAGGCGATGCCGTACTCCGGGAGCAGCCGCACCAGCTCCTGCACAAAGCTCAGCACCTCCCCGTGCCACGGCACGTTGGCCATGCTCAGGCTGCTGGCAGGGCTCTCCCCGCAGTAGGTGACACCCTGGGGACACAGGGAAACGGGACAGTCAGCTCAGGCCTCCCCACACCACCACTGCAAACCCTGCCCCTCACACCGGACCCCGCAGTGAGGTCACAGTTCAGAGATGGCATCAAAAATGTGTCCCTCCTGCAGTGACACCTCCCCAGGGCTCTGTGCCAGGTGTCCCCAGCTGTGACACAGGCTCCACCTAACCCTGGGAAGCTGCTTTGACAGGAGACACAGGGGGGATGCTCCTGAGTGACCAGGGACCTTGGAGAAGGCCACTGGGGCAGGAAAGGTGACAAGTCTGGAAGAGTCTCATGGACAACCAGTGCCACGTCAGTGGGATGCTCCCAGAGATCCTGCCCATGTGCCACAGGAGCTCTGGACCTCCTCCTCCTCCTCCTCCTCCTCCTCCTCCCAAGCCCAGGCTGTTATTTCTGCCCTGTGCTCCAGGATCTGTTCCCAAATGCAGCAGGTCCCTGGCTGGGTCGGACCCTCCATGGAGGTGACCAGGAGCTCAGTCCCTCCCTGCTGGGACCAGGCAGGAGCTCTGGGGCTTGGGAAGCAGCTGTTGGGTCGTGTTCTGGAGGCACCCCAGAACTGACATCACAGCTCCCCTGCAGATCCCAGGGTGTTGAGGGAAATGGGGCTCCTGCTCCAGCTCCCATCCCACCCCACACAGCAGAACACAGAGCCCGGAGCAGGACACGTGTCCCTCTGTCCCCACAGAGCCACGGCTCCCCTGCCTGCTCCCAGCCCCTCTGCTCTTGGGCTGAGCTCTTTATTCCAGTCATAAAATCCCATCAATCAGCAGCCTTTACAACACAGTTTTATGGATGGCTGTGTCTGGCCTGCTCGTGGTTTATCCCCTGGGAAGAACATTGTGACCTCCTTTAGATGGGATTTGCATCCAGGTCCATGTGTGGCATGGCCATGGCACCTGCCCCAAATCCTGATCCAGCTGCATGTCCCTGCACATGGAATGTGCAGACACATCTTTGCCAACACCTTCAAGCAGAGCACAGAGCACACACAGCCCCTCAGGAGGAACAGCCTGCTGCTAATGGGGAACTGCACAAGCTTTGGATCAATTCCTTTCTCACCCATAAATTTATGAGGGACTCTCCCCATTAATCTGCCCAGGCCCCATAACTCAGAGGCAGCCTGGGGGAAGACTGGCAGGGCACAAGCCAGGGAGTGCTCACCAGAGATGAACATTCAGGCTTTTCTAGCCCAGCTCTGTAAGTCTGAAGCCAAAGTTTAAACACGTTCCTTCTCTATTAGTCAGTGTTATATCAGAGCAGGCAGCTACGCAAATCAGGGGTTTGGAGACACACAGCAATACTCTCCCCACACTCATTATCCAGATTATGATTTGAGCAGCATGAAAAATGTATGAGTACAGAGGGGGAAAATTCTTCAGAAGCTCCAACATGATTCATGGTCTCAGTAAACTACAAAGATATCGTTTACAAGGAAAGAAAGCACAGAGGCAAATGGAATAAGTGAGTGCTTGGCTGGCTGATTAATTCCCAGCACAAATCAATGGGAATCAGCTTCCAGCACACCAAAGGAAAGCAGCTTTCAACTTCCCCAACTTCTTCAAACTGGAGTTAATTAACAGCTGATAGCACTTAAAACCCATGTGGAGCTGATGAGGGCGGTCACGTTCTGCTTTGCAGTAATACATGAAGACAGTTATTAAGACATCAAGAATTAAAAAGGAAAGGATCCCATTGTTCACCCAGAGCTCTCTCCCCAGCCTCCCTTCGGCAGGAACAGCAACGATGCTGCCTCTTAATTACCTGCTTAATAAGGGTGCTTTGAGCAGCCTAATCCACAGAGCTCTGGCCAAGAACCTTGAAATGCAGAAGCCTCTGAAAAGCATCCCAGCTCCTCCAGGTTCTGCCAGGATGAATCCAGAGCAACTGTGCTGGGCATGCTCTGGATTTCAGAGAATCATGGAACAGGTTGGAAAGGACCTCAAAGCCCATCCAGTGCCACCCCAGCCATGGCAGGGACACCTTCACTGTCCCAGGAGCTCCAAACCCATCCAGCCTGGCCTTGGGCACTGCCAGGGATCCAGGGACAGCCCCAGCCCCTGCCCACCCTGCCAGGAACAATCCCTGCCCAAAATCCCATCCATTCCTGTCCTCTGGCACTGGGAGCCGTTCCCTGGCTCCTGTCACTCCAGGCTCCTGTCCAAAGTCTCTCCCCATCTTTCCTGCAGGCTCCCTTCAAGTCCTGCAGGGTCACACTGAGCTCACCCCAAAGCTTCTCCTCCCCAGGTGAGCATTGCCAGCTCTCCCAGCAGAGCTGCTCCATCCCTCTGACCCCCTGAGCCTCCTCTGGGCTCCTCCAGCAGCTCCAGGTGCTGGCCCAGGGCTGTGCCCAGGCCTGACTTTCGGCTGGAATGGAGCAGAGTGAGCACAACTGCATTAAGCAGAGCCCTGTTGCAGGGTGGCTGCTGCTGCTGCTGTGGGAAGCAAGGGAAGCACATTCCTGCCCCCAGGACCTGGCTCCTGCCCCAGGATGCAGACAGCCAGCAATCCTTTCAGTCCCCAGGGCTCTGAAGGAAACAACTACAGCTGACAGTGCTTTGTTTCTCCACTCACACTCCAGACTTCCCAATTTAATTACTGAATAAAACAATTCTCTTCACTCCAAGCACACAAATTATAAATTTAATTGAGGCTCGTGCGAATTAACGGAGAACAAAGTGTGGGCCAAGCTGCTGAGTGGCAGAGACACTGTAAAATCTGGGGCAGCCATGACCCCAGACAAATATAAAAAGCCTCAATGCCACGTTGATTGCTGTCTCTGCAGTGCAAACGCTCTGGAGCCGAGCAGCAGCACTCCCCAAATGACAGCCACAGGGCCTCACACACGTCTGCTCCTGCTGCAGAGGATTCAGCCAGGATTCAGCTCCTTGGCTGCTCTCTATCATCACTTTTGAGCTGGTTTAACAAAGGCCATCAGTCCTTTGTGTCACTGGGGTCTGCAGGGAGGCTGGAGATGGTTGGTGGTGCAGCACAGCCCCAGCATCTCCCAGCAGCTCTCCAGACACCCACGGCTGAGGGCCAAGAGGAGCTGCTCTGCCTGGAGATCTGCAGGGATTCCCTGCACGTGGAAGCAACTCCTCCTGGGAAAGCTGAGCTCAAAACACAAGACCCAGCCTTTGATCCCAGCTCCCTCAGCTGCTCCTGGGGCTCCAGCCCCTTCCCTGCCCTGGACACAAAAATACTGCACATCAAACAAACCTGTGCCTTTAGGAACACAGAGAGGGCACCACGGCAAGAAATGGAGTTCTGGCATGTTCCAGACCTTAAATACAACCACCAGCTCTTACAAGTGTGACACTGACACGCTGGCATTAGAACAGATTAAGGCAATAAATCTATTTGATGCATTTTTAATGACTGAATCTCCCTTTACTATTGGCTTAAGTGGGAGAATGGGGTCCCACAGAGTTACAGCACTGTGAGGCACTCATGGAAATAAGAACAAGGATTAAGCCCTGCAAAAATCTAAATCTCTCTCCATTCACCCCGTGAGCCTCTCTGGAGCAACACTGGATTAGCTGCCTTCATCTGAAATGGACATTCTTTATCCCAGGTCTTCAACCAGAAAATCCCCAAGCTCAGCCCCATTGTTGGGCAGAGCTCTGCAGAATCTCCCCATCACCCTTTGTTGGTTGGCTTCGAGCACCACCTGCTCCCTGGCTTTTTACCAATCATTATTCAGTAATATTAAAAGCAAAAGAGAAGTTTCTTGTGCATCACTTTGGAAGAATTTTACTTACTCAGAGAGTTTAGACATAAGGCAGGGGAAAATGGGGACAAAACAATGGAAAATACTGCTGGAAAAACAGAAACAGCTCCATGCAGCTCACCTTGACCTCAATGAAGTCTGGTTTCCCCAGGGATATCAGGTCAGCATAAGCTTTCAGCTCATCCACATTCCAGCCTTTCACCAGGGTCAGCCTATAAACAGTGCGTTGTTGCTGGAACAAAGGACAAATCCCATTAACATCCCATTCTGAGCCAGGAACAAAGGAAAAATCCCACTGACATCCCATTCCGAGCCAGGGAAGATGTTCCAGCCTTGCACACAGATTCTAACAGGAAAAAGAAATCAAATCATTCTTTTATTCCACCAACTCAGAGATCGGACCAAGCCAGAGCCAAAGCAGCTCCTTCAGGAAATCTGTCCTGCAGCACCTGGGCTGAGCCACACAAATCCTCCCTGTGCCAGACCTCGCATCCCTGGCACTTTGGGCAGTTTAATGGCAAAAAAAGCAGGAAATGTCTCTCTGTTGGATTTGCTTCCCCAGGCATGAAACCTCCCCATCAACTCCAGGTGTTTTAGTGCCTCCAGGTCCAGCCCTGGGGACTCTCACAGAAACATGGAATGATTTCTGTTAGAAAAGCCCTCAAAATATCAAGTCCAGCCTTGAGCCAGCACTGCCAAGGCCACCCCTGAGCCATGTCCCCAAGTGCCACATCCAGAGGGCAGTGAATCCCCTCCAGCACCTCCCTGCACAGCCTGTTCCTGCATTTGACAACCTTTCCTTGAGAAATCTTCCCCAAAATCCCCCCTGAGCCTCCCCAGCCCAGCCTGAGGCCGTTCCCTCTCCTCCTGTCCCTGTCCCTGGCAGCACAGCCCGACCCCCCCGCTGTCCCCTCCTGCCAGGGACTTGTGGAGAAGATTCCCAGATCCAACCTCCTCCTGGGAAGGTGGCAGCCAGCACTCCCAGAACTTCTCTGCTTGGAGTTATTCTTGTTTGTCCTCTAAGGGCTGCTCTCCAAAGGAGTCACCAGTGACAAAAGGCCTCTCAACACAAGCACTTGGCCATGGAACAAATCCACTCCTCACATCCGCTTGTTTCCATCCTTCCCCTCCCCTTCATCTTCTACTGATGTTTTATTTCACTTATTTTTGGAATTTATTTTTATTTATAGAGCAATTTTCTGGCAAATCTGCAGTTTGGATTAACTCCTTTGCTGTCCCTGCACACTGTGGACTGGAAAATGAAACTGTAAAATGATCCCAGCGTGGGCAGCAGGAAAGGGATGGGGATTGTGCCCCTGAGCTCAGCTGAGACCCCAGAGCTGCCCCAGCCCTGGGCCAGCACCTGGAGCTGCTGGAGGAGCCCAGAGGAGGCTCAGGGGGGTCAGAGGGATGGAGCAGCTCTGATGAGGAGATAAGGATAAGGAGAGCTGGCAATGCTCACCTCAGTCCTGCAGAGGCTCTGACTGCCACCCCAGTGAATTCTGCCCTCCATATAAAAATCAAGGTATCACCCACCTCCCACCCCATTTCTGTGTGCTCCACAGGGGGAAAAGTTCTGCACCAATTTGTTATGGAAACCCACCAGGTTATTTACTGTGAAATAACAAGAGGAGAAACAAATGAACACCAGGAGCACCTTCTTCTAAATATGGCAAGAACTCAACCAGCAGAC
Source organism: Parus major (assembly GCF_001522545.3). Lineage (NCBI taxonomy): Eukaryota > Metazoa > Chordata > Aves > Passeriformes > Paridae > Parus > Parus major. The sequence goes on along the minus strand of NC_031787.1, from coordinate 584,038 downwards.
CTCTACCCATGGCATTTAAGCAGAGATTTGAAGAACAAGCAATTCTTGTGATTTGAATGGATTGGCAAAAGAAAGGTCAAGAGACAAGTAGGAAATCAACTGTTAATTACTGAAGAGAGAAGAGCAGTAGAGGAGCTAATACAGAAAAATGAACACGCTGTTTGCACATAGCAGGGGAAGAAGAAAGCAGAGGGAAAAGATCTAAGGAGGAAAGTCTGCAGTGCACACACCCCATCAGTCCTGTGCAATGATCAGACACCAATTAATGAGAACTGGCTCCCCACAGGGCAGCTCCCAGTGGGGAACAAGTGCAGCAGCTTCAGGGCACCAGTAAATACCAGTCTGTATTCAACATAACTGGTCCCATTTCACAGCAGCCCCAGCCAGGGAAGTGGGGCTTCCTCCCAGTTAAATCTCATTTTACTGCTCTCCACTTCACATCCCAGCTCAGTTAGAACTTTAAGGTCAAGGACTTCATAAAACTAAAGATGCTATGAGTGAATTTACAGGGCTTCTCCCCCTGGGGCAGAACTGACAGGGAGTAACTGCAGCCTCTGTGTGCACACTCCAACACCTGAACATCCCAAAACCTGCGTGAACTCACCTGGGCTGGGCAGGGAAAGCAGGCAAGGAAACAAACCCTGCCAAAGGCAGACAGCAAACAGGTAGAAAAATCAGAAATTAATGTGGAGAAGCCTCTTTCCAGAGGGCAACATCTCTGCAGTGTTGTTGAGCAGAGAAACGCTGGTGGAAGGCACAGATCAAAATGAGTAATATCCCAAACCGTTATCTGGGAGCAATCCTTGCAGACTGCCAGCAGTACAAACAGCCAGCCTGTTTTATTCATGGATTATTTGTATTTGTTGTACAATAGGGCCCCAGGAGATCCTCTCATAAGCACAGCAAAACAAGAAATAAAGAGCTTAAGCTGTGAGAATTTAACGATCTAAAGCATCAGGCTATAAAAGCAGCCAGGGATGCTCCACGCTCCGTGTTTCCAGGAAAAGCAGCTGTTGCTCCGCTCCAGCCACGAGGAGAACACAGAGGAAGAGGAGCTGGTGTGAGAACAGCCCATCAGATGGGTGTGGGGCTGCTGTATCCCTGTGTGCCCACAGCAGCCTGGCTGTCCCAGCAATGTCCCAGCTCCCGGTGCCCAGCCTGGAGCACGGGCTCTGCAGCCTGCTGCACTGGCCCTGAGGCCTTCCTCACATCCTCCTCAGCCTGACACAGGTACCTGCGGCTCCCTGCAGCCTGTGCACACCCTGCTGCTGGCCCAGCCCCAAAGACACAGCTCTGGCCAAGCCCAGCCCCAAAGACACAGCTCTGCACAAGCCCAGCCCCAAAGACACAGCTCTGCACAAGCCCAGCCCCAAAGACACAGCTCTGCACAAGCCCAGCCCCAAAGACACAGCTCTGGCCAAGCCCAGGACACCTCACAGCAGAACTCGGTGTCACTCTGACACAGTGCTCCCTTCCCACCCCAATGACCACGAGGGATTGGGGCTGCTCCTTTTTTATCATTTCTTTTTAATTCCCTCCTCCTCAACATTAATCTTTTCCTACATCAAATGTAATTATTCTTCATGAAGCAGCCCAGGTGTGATCCCAGGAGGAAGAGGAAGGGGAACACATCACCTGCAAAGGGCAGGGTGCTGCAGGGACACGGGCTTGGCTGGGGCAGGGGAGCAGGAGAACCATCTCCCTTCCCTGGCCAGGGCAGGGAACCATCTCCCTTCTCCAAGGGAGCAGGGAAGCATCTCCAAGGCCCTCACCTTGGATCCTGTCACACTCACTCCTTAGTTCAGGCAGAGTAATGTCCCCCTGTTTGGAAGTAAACAGAATTACACCCAGATTTTTGTCCCAGCTGCTGGTTTAGGCTCAGGTATCCTGAACACTTACATGCATTTCTTAGGTACAGATAGAATTATTTTATTGCCATTTCACCCAGAGACTCCTCCACAGAAATCCCTATTTTTGCAGCTAATGACTGTCAACAGAAACTCAGCACAGCTGGATGGAAAAAGCACTTTGGGGGAGGAAGTGATGGTGCAAACTCCAAAGAGAACCTGCCCTTTGTTTCACACAGCTTCACAGCCCTTTGCCAGCACGGGATGAGGAGCAGTAACCACTTCAAAGGCAGCTCCTTTCATCGGGATTTTCTTCCTCTCTCCAAGGAAAGGCTCCACTTGGCCAACTCCCCCCATGGCACATTGTCAGAGCTCCTGAGCTGGCAGGAGCTGCTCTGCTCATGGCACAACCCAGCCCAGGAAGAGCTGCCCCATCCCGGCTCCTGAGAGAACCAGCGCTGAATAAAGACATCAAAGCAATTTTCACACTTGGAAATGACTTCTCACAGGGATTGGATGGGGAAAAAAGCCCCTGCAGCCAAAATCTCTTCCCCAGAGCCGATAAGGAGCTGCTTTATGCAGAAACCTCAGCAGGGAGGAAAGATCCCAAACACAGCCCGAGGAAATCTCAGATCCCAACACCCCCCAGACTCCACAGCTTTCCAAAGCCTTCCAGTTCAGCCCAGAGACAGAGCCGCCCTAAAAGGACTGGAAACCACCCCTGCCTCTCCCAAATCCAGCTCTGCAGATCACAGAATCCTGCAGTGATTTTAGCTGGGGGGATGTTAAAGCACATCTCATTCCACTCCTGCCACAGGCACCACCCCAAGGTGCTCCGAGCCCCGTCCAGCCTTGGACACTTCAGGTGTGTTTAAGCACAAAAATATCTCTTTGAGTGCTCAGTTTTTCTCAGCTGAGATTTAAAAACTTCCTTTAAAACAGATGGAGTGGGAGGTGCAAAGGGATGCTCTTTAAAGTCCTTCCAACCCATTCCATGGCTCTGAGCTGAGTGCTAATGCCAAAGGAACTGGGACATCTCTAAAAAAGAACCCCAAACTCACTAAAAAAACAAACATAAACCCCAAAGCAAACCTAATACTACTTTTCCATGCAAAAGCCATTCCTGCTCCTTGTGAGGGAACCAGGTGAAAAAACTAATTAGGGACTGAGGAAAAATACAATTACAAGGTGATGTCAACATGATGAGGACTGGTCCTGCATCTTGTCTTGAACCTGGAGCCCAAGGCAGTCCCTTTAAAGCAGTTTTTAATTCATTCAGCTTTAATATAAATGTGTAAGAACCAAAATTGTCTCTCTGAAGTACAATTATTGTGAGGAGCCAAGCCTGATCTCCATATGAAATTCCTTGTTCTTCCAAGGCCTTGAAGATAAGATGAAAACTGTCCTGGATAATAATTAGGAAAACAGCAAAGTTGGACTTTTGGTCTGCCTCAGGTTTTTTGTCATCCATCAGCACTGCCCTGTTGTCCAGCTCTGAAATCCTGCCTGGAAAGAACAAGAAGTCCTGCAGGGAGATGAATTCATCAGCACTAATTCCCAAACTGGAATTTTATACCAGAAAAGCCCCCCAGCCTCTGCATAGCCCTGCTGATGTGAGAAGTGCAGGAATGAGGGATCAGGACTGGAAACCAGGGAGAAAAATCCACCAAATTTCACCCCCCTCCACACTCACTCTTCCTGTCCTTGCTTGTGATCTATTTTATTGCTTCACACTTCAGCAGAAATTAATCAGATTATTGAAAATTCTCTAGAAATAAAACAAAAGCAGCATAAAGCAACAGCTTTGTTCTGAGAGCTGGAAATGTTGTTCTCAAGTAAATCGAAACCATGACTGGTTTTTATCCATTTTCTATGGACTCAGTTTTAACACACCCTCGGAAATCAGCACCAACAACATTCCAGTGATTATTTCTTTCTTTTCCATATTTCCAGTGCAGTTTCAAGGAATCATGTAAAATTTATACCCAGGGAAAAAGAATCCCAATGCAAAGGGACTTAAAATAGAACAGCACGAAAACAGATCCTATCAAATCAGCAGCAAAACCCCGCTCAAGCCTGCTGTTGAAGAGGCTGAGATGGTTTTTTTCCCAGGAAAGGGAGGATGTTTAACTCCAGACGGGCAGGGAAAGCATGGGCAGGAGCCTGGGGGTGCTGCTGGCTCTGCAGCACAGGGACAGCTCTGCCAGGAGCAGGAGCAAAACCCCACAGCAGCAGCAAAGCCCAGCAACTCCTGCCCGAGGCACGGTGACTTACACAGGGCAGGGGATGCTGTGAGGACCAGGACCTGCTCCATGCCCGGGTTGGAGCAGCAGCTGTGGTGGCAGCAGGGCCCTGCCAGACACACCTGGGGACAGGGCCCTGTCCTGCCCCAGAGCTGCTCTGCCCCA
>NC_031787.1:570389-579302 GCF_001522545.3 Parus major | reverse complement strand
GTGGCATTTGCACGGGCAGAGAGGAAAAGGGGGAGAAAATCAGCTCCAAATGAGCAGCTGAATCCCAGCCCCACTTCAGGCCAAGGCTGGGGCTGAGGCAGGAGCTGAAGGCTCCCAGAGCGATCCAGGATCCAGGGCTGGAGCCCAGCCTGCCCCACGGCACCAGCAGCTGCTCAGGAGCTTTAAACCATCCCAGTTATTTATATACCAGCCAAAGACTTGGATGCTTCCTCACAGAGCTCTGTAGCTGGAAATCTCAGCCAGGAAAACAACTTCCCACTGAGATTTCCCAGGGGCCTGAAAGAATATTCCTCAAAATCGCTGTGTTTTGCTCAGCAATAGGGGATACAGGAAAGGAGAATAAACTGCATTTTAAACAACCCTGTAATAGTGAAGGATTGAGGGAGTAACTGCAGGATCACCTGGCTGTGGTGACCCTCACCTGAAGGATTCCACAGGAAGGATGGGGAGGGATTTTGGAGAAGGGCCTGGAGTGGCAGGACAGGGGGAATGGCTCCCCAGTGCCAGAGGGCAGGCTGAGGTGGGATACTGGGAAGGAATTGTTCCTGTGGCACAGGGTGGCACAGCCAGGAGCTCAGCCACAGCCTGGGAAGGGGTGACTGTATTTATGGGAATAGTGACACTAGTTATCCTGGGAAATAACAAACCAGCACTGCAACTTCCAGCGATGAAAGCAGAGATTAAGCTGCCATAAAAACATAATTACCTCGTTAAAAAACGCTCTTGCAGGCTGTGAAGCAAATGATTTATATTTTTCTTCTGGGTTTTGTCCAAATAATCTAAAAATAGATCTGAAAGCCCCACCAGGATTGCTGAAAATCCTGCCCAGTTCACTTCACAAGGAGCAGTGTAAACAAGGAGTCTGACATAAATTTCTCTTATTGATTAAGCAATCCTTGCAAACCCAGTGCTCTTGTAGAGCCTTAATTCAAGAGCTGGGCTCTAAAAGAAGAACAATTATGAGCTTTGAACACTTTAAGTGCCCATTCTGGTAAATAGGTGAGCTTGAGCTGGGGCTGAGAGAACTCCCTGCAGCTGCTGGAGCGGAGCAGGGCAATGATAACAATCCCAGCAAAGGATTTACTCCAATCCTGAGTGTCTGCATTCACAGTGCAAGGTGTGCTTCACCTGTGGACCCTGCCCAGGGGATACCTGAAATTCCAATACCCCAATGATATCATTCCTTTAGACAGCCAGTGTCCATGGAATGCCTTCAGATCCTGCTGCCTCCACAGCAAGCTGGACTCCAGAGAGCCCAGAGGGAGATCAGATCCCCTGGATTGTTAAGCAAATTCCAACCCTGAGCTAGAAGGACATAAAAGCAATGATGCAAACACACACACACTTGTAGAGCTCTGTAAACAGTTGTTTTCTATTATTTGTACTTATTACGGATCATCAACTCTCCAGTTCCAGGGCTCATCAGTCCCTCACGCCTTTTCTCCTTCTGGAGAATTCCCATAAAAACACACACAGGTCCAGGCTTCCATCCATGAAAGCTGCTCTCCTTCACAACCAGAGAACAAAAATGTGACCAAATGTTCCCAAGCCACGGAGAACTGGGGGAGCTGGGAGCTCCCAGAGCCAAGTCCAGGAAGGGAACAGCCCTTGGCTGGTGGTTGGGTAATAAATAACTTGGAAGGGGAACAAAGACTGGTTTGAGTCAAGCTCCCTAAAAGCCAAGGCTGGCATCTCTCAGGCAGCTGCTAGAAGAGCTCAAGGCAAAGGAGAGATGCTCTTTAACACAAGGTAAGAATTGCAAATGCTCCCTTACATGTTCAGCAGCAGAAAAACTGGGCAGGCTGGAGAATGTCTGCTGGCTGAGGAGGGAAGGAGAGAGCACAGCTGGCAGGGCAGGAGGAGGAGGAGGAGTTATTCCCTGTTACTCCCATGTCCCAAGGCCATGGCAGGGGACAGGGGTGGCACAGGGCACCCTCTACAGCCACAGCCAGGAGCAAACAGCACCAGGACCAGGCAGGAATGAGAGGAGAGGCTTCCCTTGGGATCCTGGACTGAGAGAACACAGATCCCACCCCTACCTGTGCCTCACTGGGTGGCCAGAGAGCTCTCCCTGTCCCCAGCCTCACTCTCTGCCTGCCCAGCACTCCCAGGACAGCAGCAGCTGGAGCCACACGTCCCTCTGGCTGCAGTGTGCCATCAACATTTCCCCCCTTCCTTGCCTGTAAGCAAACCAGGAGGGACTGGCACAGCCAGAAAAATGAGATTTCACTCCCTCAGCAGCCAAGCATCTTGCTGAAACCTGGTTTGGATTGCTGTGAGGACACTGAAAGGACAGGATGCATTTCAGAGGCAATAAAACCATATTAACATCATACCTGTGTCACACTCCTCAGGCTGCATTGCCAAAGGCTTTCACCACAAGTCTCATTAGCAATCCCATTAAAACAAGAACACAGCTGGTGAGAGCATTTACTGTGCAGAAGACTCAAATTCTTCTAAATTTATAGTGGCAAAATTGATTACTGATTCTAACATCTGTTGCAGATTTTACATTTAAATTCTCCTTAAAAAGCCCCTCAGCTCAGAAACATCATACATAGCTCCCCTCCCTCAGGAGCCACATAAATCATTTCCCTGCAAATCAAATATGTCTTTTCATAAAAACAATTGTTCCTGTCATTTGTTACATAATAATCAGCACTAAAACCTGCTGAGGATGTAACTCGATCTATTTATGCTGTTTGTAATCACACAAAGACAAGGGTAACTGGGAAGACAGGATAAAAACAAAAGGAGTTAAGTAAATAGCAGCAGATGCAAGGCTGGGAATGTTTAAATATCAAACCAGTCTGTTCATTACCCAGGAATATAACAGGAGCTACCTGTGAGCAGTGTGAAAATTCAGACCAGGAGACAGTAATGAGAGATGTTTTTGTATCTCACGTTTTTGTATCTTCCCCTGGATAAACCATTCCTAGCACCTTCCAGCAAGGAATATCCAAAGCCAGGCATTGCCAGTGTGTGATATCCTAGCACAGGGAACCATTTCCTCTCTTGATCTTTTTTAATAAGGGAAAACCCCAGGTGTCTGCTCCACCTGTCCCAGGGAGCCCTGACCCTGGTTCTCCAGGAAATCCTAATCCCCTTGAAGCAGAAGAGTGAGGGCAAGGTTAGATGCCAGATCTGAAGCTGTGTTGTGTGTGATGTCCACAGGCACAGTCTGAGCTCCTGGCAGTGCCACTGAGCTGCTTGCTCTGCTTTGTGACCCTCCTGGAAGGACAGGAAGGACAAGCTCCTGCTCCATCATCAGCCGGCAGTGCCACACCACCCCCTGAACCTGCAGGGCTCATTCCTGCTCCGTGCACGGCTCCAGACTGCCTGAGAGAACATTGGCACCTGGTCCCTGCAGGTCCAGCAGCTCAGCTCAGCTCAGCTCAGCCTCTGGCAGCACAGCAAGTCCTGCCCAGCCAGCCCGTGCACGGGACAGGATCCATCACGAGGGAGCTGCAGACAGGGGAGGTGACGCCACTCCAGGGCTGGAAGATGTTCCTCAGAGCACGAGGGACAGCAGGGACCTTCAGCCCAGAGCTCAGCAAGCCCGTGGACATCCATGGACCAGCAGCCACTTGTTCAAGAGCTGTTTTGCTCACCCCACGTCAGGAGGAGCATTCCCAGCAGGTCAGGGAGGGACCCTGCCCCTGTGCCCAGCCCTGGGGGCTGCTCTGGAGTGCTGTGTCCAGCTCTGGATCCTCAGCACAGCAGGGACAGGAGCCCCTGGAGCACGGCCAGCACAGGCTGTGAGGATGAGGAGGGCCTGGAGCATCTCCCTGTGGAGGAAAGGCTGAGGGAGCTGGGGCTGTTCAGCCTGGAGAGGAGCCCCAGCTGAGAGGGGCCTCAGCCCTGGCTGTCCCTGTGTGCAGGGAGGGCTCCCAGCAGAGCCCGGGCTCTGCTCAGGGGCCCAGCAGTGGCACCAGAGCCACGGGCAGGGTCCGAGCCCAGCAATTCCCCCTGCACAGGAGGCACAACTCGTGCCCTGGGCACTGCCCAGCCCTGCCCAGGCTGCCCAGGGAGGGGCTGGAGTCTCCCTGAGCGGGGATATTCCCGAGCCCTCTGCACACCATGCGGTGCCCTGTGCTCTGGGCTGGAGCAGGGAGGTGGCACCGGTGACGCTCTGTGTCCCTGCCAGCCTGGCCCAGCCCGGGCTCCAGGAAGGTGAAAAGGCCCCTCAGAGCTGCTGCCAAGGGATGTGAACCATGAACAGGACACGTGCTGCTCTGTCCATCACCATCCTCCATCCAGCTCCTTATTCCCCGTGTAGAAATCCATAAGTCTTTGTCACACTGGGTCACTGCAGCCCCATTCCACTTCTCAGCACTTCCCCCAGAGCTCCTGCTGTCCCCACGTGTGATGCTGCCTCGTGCAGAGGAGCAGGGCTGCCAGAGCAGGGTTTCACCAACTGGAACAACCATTAATTGGCTCTTGTGCTATCAGTGTTTCAAGGACCCTTCAAAGTGCAGTTGCTTGGAGGAGAAAATGCACCTGCTAGTGGAGCTGCTTCCTCCTCTCCTCTTCACCTTGACCAGGGTATTTTTAGCTGTATGGACAGACTTGCCAATACTTTCACCTTCAATTGTTTGCAAGGAAACTTCTCCCAGTAATGAACACTCAGGGTCAAGAGAGGCAGCAGGAAATAACTGGTGGGCAAAAGCAATTTCCCAAAAGACTTTTTCAGTATTTTGTGCCCTCAGTATTTTAGCTCCCCTTCCTCCCACAGATTTCTCTGATCACAGAGAATTTAGTTTGCACTTGATTTTAATACCCTCAGAGTTTGGCCTGAGGTTTTGTACCAGAGTGCTGTACCTCCACACACAAAGCACCTGACCCCACTGCCCACATGCCTTTGCAGCAGAAAGTGCCACTCAATTCCTCTGAGTCTCACAGATCCACTGATCTAAGTTCATTTGGCAGAGAATGGTCCAACACTGTCATCTGAGAAGGCAGGAAAACTCATTATTCCAACAAAAGCTCATTATTCAAAGCAACAGTCTCTCTTGGCTGTTGATCCCAGCAGGTAAGGTGACAGCGTCTGCCAGATCAGTAAACACAGCCCTGGCTTCCATCAGAGCCCAGGAGCAGGAACAAGAGAGGCAGACATGCCTGTGGGGCACTGTTCTTATCCATTCCTGTGCTGCTTCATTAATTACTCCAGCAGTCAGCAGTCACACAGAGCCTGAGCTGACACCAGCCCAGGGCCCCAGGGCACTGCTCAGCTGAGTCCAACACACCCAGGGCACAGCTCCCCTGCTGCTGGGCCCAGATCCCCTGGGCTGGGTCAATCCTCCAGAAAAAAGCAGATTTCTCTGCAACAGGAGAGTGACAGGGCTACCAAACTCCAGCACACACATTTTAATGTCCTTTATGTACTGCCATTTCAAGGGAGCCTCTGAGAACCAGAGACAAGGAACATGGGATTTACAGTTTCCCTGAATTTCCAGCTTTCCTTCATAGTGTAATATTGATAAACTCTTCATCCCTCACAGCACCTTTTATTCACAGCATTTACTGCCCTGTTTGACACACACATTCTGCTCTGGAAAACCACCCAAACCTGCTGCACTCCACACACCTGACAGCCCCAACCATGGAAATGTATTCCCAACACACCAGGACCCACTCCATGGTCCCTCTTAAAGCCTCTCAAGTCTTCCACTTCTGCAGAAAGTAGAAGCAGGTAAGGTGAGATGGAAGAACAAAGGTGTGGTGAGTCAGCAAAGTGTAGAAGGAAGGAAAAAAACATCTAAAAGCCATTTAGAAGTCCATTCTTAAGTGGGTACCTTTTCAGCCAAGGCCTTTAAGCTGTCTAGAAACCTCTGCCAGAAGTCCTTGAAGAGGGGTCTGTCAATCCTCCTCAGGCTCTCCTTGGTGCTGGCATCCACACTGACATAGAGCTGGGTCACAGGCTCCAGCCTCCTGCAAAGGGAAAAGGGAACTGCTGCTGTCACAAAGCTGCTGCTGGAGTTTGTGTTCTCCTGCAGGAACAGGAACTGGACACCATTTCCAGGGAAAGTTCATCTCTTGGGGAGTGGGCACTGGATGATCCTGGAGGGATTTCCCAACCTCAGGGATTCTGTGATTAAATTCAGCCAGTTCCCACTGCTGGACGTGCTGAACTGCCCTGGCCTGCAGCAGGATCACCAGTGACATTTCTGAAAGGATCTCAGAGCTGTTTAGAAAATAAACCCACACACAAACCACCACCACGTTTTCCTTCTGCTGCCAAGGCTCTTATCCCACAGGAATGCTGGACAGAGCCCCTCTGGTCACAAGAGCTGGGAGACCAACACTGGGAACTCCTGAAGGGACAAACCCCTGTGCTGGGGGATGAGCCTCGCTGGAGTCTGAGCCCTCCCATAAATGCCAAAGGAAGAAAGGAGAAGCAGCAACAACACAGTCCATCAGCAAAAGGATCAAAGGGATTGAGGAGAGCCTAGAAAGGAGCTCCCTCAGAATCCCAGGATCCCTGAGGCTGGAAAAGCCCAGCCTGTGTCTGATCCCCACCTTGTCACCAGCCCAGGGCCCCGAGTGCCACCTCCAGGGACAGGGACACCCCCCCAGGATGGAGACAAACCCTTCCCACTGGCAGGAGTGACAGGGGAAAGGCAGGGAGTGTGACACAGCCACCCTCTGTGGCATCTCCCACCCCGGGGGCTGCAGCATCCACAAGCACAGCCCAAAGTACCACAGAGCTCTCAGCATTTGGGGGCAGCGCTTTGGGAGTGCTCTGTGTGTCTGTAAGGAGCAGGCACCAGTCCCAGCTTCGTTTCAGAGAAGTCACAGCTTCATCTCCTCTAGAGAAGATGACAGGAAGTCAGAAGCTGCCAAACAGTGCCACCTAAAAATACCACAGCTGACCTAGGGACAAGAACTGGCCAGAGTGAGACTGATCACAGCTCTTTGTGTCCAGAAAATTCCACTTAATGTGGACACAGCCAACCATCAGAACACATTCTCAGTGTGTGCATTTAAACAGCAAAGTGAAATAATCCAGAACAAACTGAATATTTCAGGTTAAAATCTCAGTTTTGTAAACAAGCTTGTCTGGACTGGCAGCCCAAAGCCACAGACTCCAAAATGACCAAATGTTCTGAGCCTAAGTGGATTGAAGTGCTCAGTTTCCAGGCACACTCAGCCAAACTCTTTCTTTACTCAGTGCTGTCTTTGCTTAATTAAAAGGGGCCCCAGTGAAGATGGAGCAGGTGCTTCTCAAAAGAGCTGCTGAGGAAAATCATCTCAAAGCTAGAGACAGGCAGGAGCCAGCCCTGTCAGCTGGGGAAGTGAAGGAATCAGAAGTGATCCCAGGGAGGGGCTCCAGCCAGGAATGGTCCCCAGGGCTGGGAATCCAGCCTGGATGAGCTGGGCACGTTCTGCCAGGGGGAACAAGGAGAGGGGGCAGCCATGGGGGCAGTGAGAACAACACTGCTGTTCCTGGGACACAGCTCCAGTGCAGGATAACAGCAAATCCAGCCCTGTGCTACCAGGATGGATCTTTGCTGTCAACTTCCAAGCCAGCTCAGACACCTGAGATGAAATCCAGGAGACCAAATCCATGGCATTTACACATGGATCTGGATAGAAATCCTGAGCTGAAACCTTCAGCTGAGCTGTGCCACTCAAATAAATTGACTTCAGGCCTCCAGGCTTCACCAGGCAGGCAGGACAGAGCCCACGAGAACCAGGAACAGCAACATCAAAAATGAGCATTTGCTGGTGAGCATTAATCATCATCTGCTCATTATTGGTACTATTATTGATCATAAACACAAACCCACACATGAGGAGGTTTGTTCACAGCCATGGATCAGGGACAGGAGCCAGGTATGGGTTGAGTAGGAGCTCACCTGGTGTAAAACCTCCCTCAGTTCATTGTGAGCCTGTGGCAGGTGAAGCTGCAGCCCAAAGAGAGGAGGAGGAGGAGGAGAGGAAGGCACAGGGGGCACCCCCTGGAGCCCCTGTCCTGAATCCAGCCACACTCCAGGCCATGCTGCCCTCTCCCAGAAGGGGTTGGGAGGGACCTTAAAGCTCATTCAGCCATGGCAGGGACACCTTCCCCTGTCCCAGGAGCTCCAAACCCCATCCAGCCTGTCCTGGGGCACTGCCAGGGATCCAGGGACAGCCCCAGCTGCTCTGGGAATTCCATCCCAGCCCCTGCCCACCCTGCCAGGAACAATCCCTGCCCAAAATCCCATCCAGCCCTGCCCAAAATCCCATCCAGCCCTGCCCTCTGGCCCTGGGAGCCATTCCCTGGGTCCTGTCCCTCCATCCCTTGTCCCTCTCAGCTCTCTTGCACCAGAGGTCACCCTGCCCATTGCAGGATGAACTTTTTGATGAGTTTCTCTGCTGACAGCACAGAAGTGAGCTGGATGCCTACTTCAGTTCCCATATTAAGCAAATCATCTGCTTTGATGAGCCAAAGATCAGTTGCAATTTTTAAGACAGCAAGCCTAGCATTTTATCCCCTTCTTTTTTGTTTCTTTTTAAAAAGATTCAGCAGATCCGAAAAGTGCAGCTTCAAAATAGTGTGTGCTCTCTTTTTAAACTGCTATATTTAGGAAAGAGCAATTTCTATCTACCAGGCACATAATACATGACTTAAAGTAACTTGATTACACAATTATTCAATCATTTGCAATGCCTTTGTAGTGTGTAATTACTCACTCCCAAACTGCCTGCACTCCCCCCTCAGTGCCAGGTTCAGACCACGAGGAGTGCAGAGGAAACTGTCCCAGGAGCACTGAGAGGAGCTGGCATGGGCTGGGTGACACAGCAAGGCCACCCTGCCCATAGATCCCACAGATCCCACACTGAGAGGAGCTGGCATGGGCTGGGTGACACAGCAAGGCCACCCTGCCCATAGATCCCACAGATCCCACA
>NC_031787.1:564217-569857 GCF_001522545.3 Parus major | reverse complement strand
CCAGCCTGGAGTTGCTGCTGTTCTCAGCTGCTGGGATTGTGAGGAGCTGCATTTCCCCACGTGCTGCATTTCCTTGCCACACCACCTCAGAGTTTGGAAACAGCAGCCTGAACGCTCCAAAACATCAGGAAAAGGGATTCTTTACCTTTGTAAAGACTCTGAAACAGTTCACTAAAGTGTTTGGAAGGTTTCATTAAAGGCCCTCTGAGGGAGGTTAAGTGGACCCCACTTTGCTGATGAACACGTGCGTGTCCCCCCTCCTCATCCTCCTGGGATAAGGGCTGGACACAGCTCTGGGTCGAGCTTTCCAGCTCTTCTGGGCTCACAACAAAGACCAGCCCCAAAAGGGAACCTCTGAGCTCAGTGCCCTGCTCTGGCAGAAGGACAGAAGTTCTCCCTGCCCCAGGCACAAACCTCTGCTCCCCTCCTGCCACATTCCAGCTCCTCACTCCACAAGCAATCACTGTTTGTTTAGGTGGGACAGCAAAGAAAATCAAACTGAGGGGGAGAAAGGGATGAGGAGGAGCGTGGGGACATTGAGGTTAAAATCAGTTGCTGAGGGAGATTTTTCAGTGCCAGTGCTCATGCTGAGCTGACTCTGAGGGGCACTAAATGGGATTAGGACACAGGGCAGCACACTGATGTTCCAGCAGGAAGTCTGGAAGGAATTTCCTGCAGCTCCTACCTGATCTCCTCGGGGAACTGAGCGTTGGTGACCAGGAAGGTGGAGATGCCGTGCTGGTGCAAGAGCCTGACGAAGCGGTTGATGTGTGGGTACATGATGGGCTCCCCCACCAGGGACAGGGCACAGTGCTTCACTGCCAGGGCCTCCTCCAGGAGAGCTGCCTTCACTCCTGACACGCCTGGGAACGGGACAACAGCCTTGAACCACCAGGGGATGGGGCAAGCTGCTCTGGGGGAAGGTGGCCCTGCCCATGGCAGGGGCTGGAACAAGATGATTTTTAAGGTCTCTTCCAACCCAAACCCTTCTGTGGCTCTGTAACAAATCCCCCTCCCAAACACCTGTACCCAAAACACAACCTGGCACAAGGAGGGTTGAGAAGAGCAGCTGGAGCCTCCCAAAGCAGAGGGGACAGCAAGTCCCAGCCAGGGCCTGGGGAGCAGCCCTGCAGCACCCAGAGCCTGGGGCTGGCTGTGCCCTGGGCACTGCTGACAGACATTTATGGTAACACCTGAGCCAAGGTTAAAGGTTTGAGCCAAGGTTAAAGGTTTGAGCCAAGCTCTCCACTGCTGAATGCTCACACACACACACACACAGGACAGCTCCATGCCAGCCCAGCAGGTGTGCTCAGCCATGGTCCCCAGAGAGAGCAGCTCCCCAGCACAGTGAGGGGCTGAGCCCAGACTGGGAACACAGAACACACAGCTCCACAGAGATGGGATCAAAAAGGCAGCACATGGCACAGTCCTGAACAGGCAGAGACCTTTCAGAAGGGGAAAACATGCAGAGCTCAAGCACAGCATCCGTGTGAAAACACCAGCTGAGCCCCACTGCTGATGCCCACGGGAGGGAGGGAGGGAGGGAGAGGGAGCTGGATGCTCCTCCAGCCCACCCACACCTGACCAGGTGCTCAGGAGCCCAGATGAAATCAGCTGCCTCCAAACAAGCTTTTGCTCCAAATCCATCACTTCACATTTCCCTGACGTGCCTTGATGGACTCCAATCCTATCTGAGTTTTCAGACTGGGGGCTGGTTTGTTTTAAAGATAAAAAAAAAAGCCTGGAGTGTGAATCCAGGTCCTCAGCTCCCCTCTCGCTGCCTTGACGCTGCAATACAGAAAATTACAGCTCAGCTGCAAAGCCCAGATAAAAGAGGTGCTTGTGGATATTGCTCCAGCCTCACGTAGCAAAGCTGGTTTGGAACCAGAGCAGGGCTCAGTGCAGCCAGGCTGTCCTGAGGAAGTGACAGGACTAATGGTTATTCCATAGAAACCTGACAGGACTAAATGAGAGCTTTTTTGGAGAAGAAAGCAGCATCTCCAGCACATGCTGAGATTAAAGGACTAAATTTCACGTTCCTAAAACTACTGCAAGTCAGTTTTGGAATTAATTAATTTCTCTCTCTCAGCATTTTGCATCTGGACTGTCATAATCACCTTGCCAGCTTTATAAGCAGAAGAACAAAATGCCAACATCCCCTAAAGTTTGAGTGGAACTTTCCCGAAAGAGTTTACACCAAACCTGGCAGATCCAGGCAGAGGAGGCAGTGGGTTTGTACACAACCATTGAAGCACACAAATCACCAGCCAGGCAGGGATAAACTGCCCAGGACTGCTGTATTCCAGGAGGGCAGGGACTCTCCTGAACCCCATGGGCTCTGCTCCTGCCATCAGCTCCCAACAGAGCACATCTCCTTGGAAAAGCTGATTCCAGCTGCTCCAGCAGCCTGGGAAAGGACAGCAGCAGCTGGCACAGCACCCTGGGGAGGCTGGGGCTGACTCTGGTAGCCCTTGGGCAGCACCACAAGAGCCTGGGGGACAGGGGCACGAGGGACCTGCTCCATCCATGCTGATCCTGCTCCATCCATGCTGATCCATGGTTACTACAAGGATTTCCTAGGACAGGTCACACATTTCTCTTTGGGTTTTTTTCCCTACATTATCAGACTCCCACTCTCCCAGTCCTGAGTTATGTTTCCATCCTTTGCAAGGGCACAGAGATTTACAAGTCGCTTCCCAGAAAAATGTATCCATCAAATAAACTCCCCAGCCTCGCTCCCTATCAGTGAGGTGTCCCTCCATCATTTACCCACCAGAGAACTCTGGGGCTGTGCCCTCCAAACCCAGCACAAACTGTGCTAACACTAAAGCAGATGATTTATCATCACCCACAGGCACCCAGAGTACAGAGGGCTATCCTGCAGGGTATCCTAAAGGATAAAGGGACACAAAAACTCTGTTCCTGTAAAGGAAATCTCATTTTTACTGCAATGGGTTGAATGAATAAAGCACCAGATGAGCTCACCAGTTTCTGTGGCCCATGGAATGGGTGTGTTTCCAAAATGACAGCCAAGGCCAGGGCTCATCTTGCACGTTTTATGGCTGTTCCACTCCATTTGTGCTGCTCACAGGCAGCTGGGGAGAGCAGAACCCTGGAGCTGTCCTGCCAAGCTGGCCAGCCCTGCCAGCACACACAGCTGACCTTGGCACAGCAAGCAGATCATCACATTTGGGAAATAAAACCCCAGCCTTCTCTATAGTTATAGACACAGAATAGCCCCAGGGAATTGCTGTGGGAAGCAAGTGGAAACTGCAGCTTCAGTCACAACCACAGGTACTGAATAATTCCTGAAAATCAAAATCCCCTGCTTGCTGCTGTTTCATTATTAATGAGACAAACACAGCCCAGAAGTTCCAGGGCCAACACAAAGCTGGGTATGAATGCCAGCAGTGTATTTCCCATCAGGTAAGAGCTGATTGCTTTTGCTTCCTCACTCTTCCAGAGGAGCCAGGATCCCTCATCCTCCAAGCTGGCTTTGACCACTGGGGAAGGCTCTGTGCACACCCAGGGAAAGGATTTGACAACTACCAGGACACACCAGAGACAACTCCACTCTACTCCCTGCAGGCAGCAGCACACACTCAGCAGCTGAGACTCATTTCACAAAACATTAAATGTGCCACAGCAGCTTCTTCTCCCCCTCTTCCCGATTTCCTGAACCTCAGACCTCCTTCCCAAAGGACCAGGACATTCTCACCTGCCCTGAAGATGTCTCTGCTGGTTATCCTCTAACAGCATCAGGGGTGGGGACAGAGGAGAAGTTACCTTTGAACTGCCTGATCATGTTCTGGTGTTTCTCCATGGCCTCCTGCAGGATCACCTCGGGCTGGTCCATCTTCCAGCGCCACTCGGTGCCCACGGGGTTCGTGTGGTGCCTGAGGGAACAGGGGACAGTCACTCCCTGCCACTTGGAACCCACCTGCAGAGCTCACCTGCCACCTGGGCTAAACATCAGCCACGACCAGGAAAGGACACACCAAAGAGATCCCTGGAATGGAATCCAGGAACCACAAATGGAATGGAACCACAAAAAAACCTTGGCCAATGCACAAGCCAACCTTGCTTAATGTTCCTGCTGGTACCATCTGAAACCTGACTGTCCCTTTTCTTCTGCACATGCTGAGAGCAGCAGGAGGAGCCCAGCCTGGGCTGGGCACTGAGCAGGACTGAGATATGGAACCTGAATGAAATGTTTTCCCTAGCATGGGTAAAGCCACCCTGGAGCAGGCTGGATAAACTGGCTGCCAGGACCACAGGGTGCCAGGGCTGGATATTAATGGAGATTTCTTCATGGAAAGGGTTGTCACAGGGCAGTGGTGGAGAGGTTTAAAAGCCCCATGGATGTGGCACTTGAGGACAGGGCCTGGTGGCCTTGGCAGTACTGGGGGAACAACTGGACCCAGGGATATTAGAGAGCTTTTCCAACCAAAATAGTTCTGTCACTCTCTTCCAATTGAAACCTTAACGATGGAAGATGCCCCATGCTGAAAAGCTCCTGCCAACTCTGAGATGCTCCTTTTTTAAGAGCAGACTCTCCTGAAAGGCAGAGATTCTCAGTGTCCTGTGCTTCTGTCCACCCACATATTTGTTTTCAGTTTCTTCTTAATTTTTAAAATACCTTAAGTACTTCTCCTATGAGAGATTATTAATTTTTAATCTCTGTATTTTGCAGGGCTTACTGTGATGCCTGGCTTTTGGCCACCCACTGATTTCGTGTCTGAACACAACTTCAGCTGCTGTCTACAAGCACAACCTGAAAACTCCAAGCACAGGTATAAGCATTAAAGTTAGAGCAGAAGAAATACGAGCCAATTTCTTCACAGGATATTTTACTCTGTCTGGTTTGCCTCCTCCTCAGATGCAAAAGGAATAAACCCTATTAATTTAAATCTTATTTAGCTGCTCCATCTCTCCACACTAATTGACTGGGCTTTGGACACTGAGCCAAAGCCCCTCATCAGATCAGGTCTGCCTGGAGCCTGTGCTGCAGGGAGTGTCACAGAGCCCCAAACCCACACTGGCTCTAATTGATTAAAAGATTTGCTCACTTGCACATTTCCATGTAGGCAATTTAGCCAAAGAGACACAGCCCCAGTGAGAGCAGGGATGGAGAGAGGCAGACTCCCTTGGGGATGGGATTATGTCTGGGGGTGTTGCAGTGATTCAGGTGTGGGGTGTCCCCCTCAATGCTTTAATGGAAAGGGGGATCAAGGGGGATCGAGGACAGGGTGGGACTGGATGATCCTGAATGACTCCTCCTACCTCAGTGACTCTGGGATTTATCAGCTGCTGTTCTAGGAAGACATCAGCTACTGAGGGATCACTTTTCACTCCTTCAGAGCAATGGTGGGAGTGCAGGTACCTCCAGTAAGGGAAACGATCCCATTTCCAGAGACACTGCTGAGGGGTTCACCCCACACAGGCAGCACAGCTGGCTCAGGAACAGCTGGCTGTGTCCCCCAGAGCCCCACCTGCCCAGAGGGTGCCTTACCTCCAGCAGAAGACACACTTGTTGGCACAGGCCAGGCTGGGGGTGGCCTCCATGCAGCGGTGGCTCTCAATGCCATAGAAGGTGTGCTTGTAACAGCCCCCACGGCCCCGCAGCATCGACTGAGGGCA
>NC_031787.1:551375-563813 GCF_001522545.3 Parus major | reverse complement strand
GCACACACAACACACACAACACACCAGGAGAGTTAAAACTCCCCATCTGAAGCCAAACTGAGGGCACAGCCATGGATCTGCTCCCTTCAGCCACCTGTGAGCTCAGTTCCAAGCTCAATGCCCCGAGCAGGGCTGGGGCACCCCAGTTCCACCTGCCCTGAGAAATTCCCAGCTCCCTACAGAACGTGACTCTTTCCCTGCACTCTCACAGCCTGGCTGCGTTCAGGAGGTCACACTCATCCCTGTGTAAGAGCAGAAAGAACTGGAAGCTGCTCAGTCCCTTCCCTGGCAGACCCCAACACAACAAAGTGCTCTCCTGCAGCTTTTCAGACTCAGCCCAGAGCAGGTGAAGCCTCTTGAGCTGCAGGAAGTGTTCCTGGAAAAGCTCACTCAGGAGCAACAAGGATCCATTTCAAGGCTGTCCTACTGAACATTCCATTCTTTTCATTTATCTGGCAGAGTGTTTCTTGCAGCACTAAATTAAATAAATGCCCTGACCTTATAAACCCTCATTTACAGCCAGCAGTGGCTCCAGCAGGATGCTGCTCTTCCCTTCCCAGCACAGCCACAGCAGCTTTCCCAACAGGATTCAATTCCTATTTAACATGCAGGCTGCTTGCAGAAAAGGCTGTCTTTTATTAGCACAGTTAAATAAAAATAAATGAGAAAGAAACTTTACTACTCTCAAGAGAAAATCTGAAATATAACACAGCAGCTTTTAATCTGCCTTCCTCTTCCTGGAGAGTCCTGGTGATCCAGCAGAAAGAAGCAGCAGGGAAAAATCTACAGTTAATCCCTAGCTGGTTGTACAGGTGGAAGATAAATGACATGGAAAATGCTGTTGATTCTACCCATTCTTCAAATTATAGAGACTTCAGGAGATTCACAAATTCAGAAGAGCAAGTCATATTTGGCTTTTCCTAAGGCAAACAGACTCTTCCTAAAACATCCAGGGTTTCTGTTTTTTTCTGCAGTTTGACAGAACCCAATCTTTTCCATCTGAGACACCTCTAT
The DNA here is from genome assembly GCF_001522545.3 of Parus major. Taxonomy (NCBI): domain Eukaryota; kingdom Metazoa; phylum Chordata; class Aves; order Passeriformes; family Paridae; genus Parus; species Parus major. The sequence goes on along the minus strand of NC_031787.1, from coordinate 562,799 downwards.
GAAACTCTGCTTAATCCTGATCCTGCCAGCTCTGCTCCTGCTTTCCTGTGATCCAAATCTCCACAAAGGCTCCTGAAGACTCTCCCACACTGGTGTCAACCTGAGGCAAAGCCACTGCCTGGAACCAATCTCAGCTCAATTTATTACAAGACTTTACATTCAATTCCTGCTTAAGCTAAAAATAGTGTGGGCCCATCTAAGCACACAGAGCTGCTATTTATTTTGTGAAATGGCTTTACAGTGCTGCATTAAAGTCTGGGTCTGTCATAAAAATAGGTTCTCTGGCTTTCTCTATCACAACATTGAGGTTTGGCAAGTTTTTCTTTAAACATTTCATGATCACGTCTGCCACTGAAATGATAGGAGAGAGAAATGTGTGTAAGAGTGACCAGCAGAGCAGCAGTGGAGTCAGTGCATCCCACAGCACTCCTGACAGCCCAGGCTGGGCTCTGTGCTGCTCAGGACAACGAGGATCCTGATAAACACTCACTGACACCAGGAGCTGCAATAAAAACCCTCTGCAGCCCGCTCTGGGACCGCATCCTAAGGGCTCTATCAAAAATAAACAAAGTTAATCACGTGCCAAAGGAGAGCTCAGACAGCAGGGACTGATCAGTGCCACAGCACAGCAATCACAGATGAGCTGGCATCTTAAGGAGGTGCTGATTCCAGAGCTCCCATCCAGGGATGCTCAAGGGTGCAGGGTGGGTGAAGGGGCTGGAGCCCAGGAGGGGCTGAGGGAGCTGGGAAGGGGCTGAGGGAGCTGGGAAGGGGCTGAGGGAGCTGGGAAGGGGCTGAGGGAGCTGGGAAGGGGCTGAGGGAGCTGGGAAGGGGCTCAGCCTGGAGAAAAGGAGCTCAGGGGGCCCTTGTGGCTCTGCACAAGTCCCTGGCAGGAGGGGACAGCGGGGGGGTCGGGCTGTGCTGCCAGGGAACAGGGACAGGAGGAGAGGGAACGGCCTCAGGCTGGGCCAGGGGAGCTCAGGGGGGATTTTGGGGAAATTTCATACTCAAAGTGCTGTCCAGCCCTGGCACAGCTGCCCAGGGCAGGGTGGAGTCCCCAGCCCTGGAGGGTTCAGCAGCCCTGTAGCCTCTAGCTTTGTTTGTATTTATGAAATGAGAAAAGGAAACAGAGCATACCTTTGTCCATCGGCACAGCTTCACTCCAGAATGGCTCCCAATGAGTTTATAACCTCAAAACAAAGCACAGACCATCAAACAATTGAGTTCAGCCTGCAGGAACTGACACACAAAGTACACCAAGTGGTACCCAGAGTGACTGACACCATGGACTCAGGTGAGGCCCCAGGGTGACAGCACCAGCAGTGGCACCCCAGGGACCTCGGCCAGCTGGAAATGGTTTCATTTAGCAGGACATGTGCTGATACTGCTGAGCCTGAGCCAGGGTGCCCAGGGGACTCCTGCACGGCCAGGATGGCAGAGCCTGTCCAAGCCAGGCTGTGAGAGCAGGACAGGGAACCAGGAGCATCCCCCTGGCCCCAGGATCCTGGTCCCAGCCTGCAGGACGGGAGCTGATTCCCAGCACAGCTGGGAGGGCACAGGAGGGGAACACAACCAGGGCTCAGCCTGAACCCCACCTGAGCCTCAGCAGTGCCACCCTGCTGGTTCTGGGGCAGCCAGGGTGAGGGAGCTGCTCCTCCACAGCCAAAGGAAAGCTGGGCTCAGATCAGCTCCTCATTCCCCAGCCAAGATAATTCCATTCCAATGGGTCCAGCAGGATTAATTGCAAAACGTTTGTTAAGCACTAAGTGCTATTATCACCCAAACTGCTCAAGTGGGGTTATATTCCTCTTTGAGAAAACTGCTTAGAGGCCAATATGTCTGAAGGATTAAAAGTCCCTTCAGAATCAGCATAAAAATAAGAGGGATTTGAGACGCCTGGCTGTGTCCCTCACAGTGGCATTCACACGTCACTGGCCTGGCTGTCCCCAAACTCGGCACCTCTCAGCTTCCTATTGCACCCTGCTGCTCTTATTAACACTTTCAAGGGAAGGAAAAATATCAAATTTTAGCTATCAAGTCTTCTTCCTGCCAACCAGCACTAACAAACAGGGAAAAAGCCTTCAGCACAGCAAACTGGCCTTCAGCTCCTCCACGGAGCAGCAGCACAAGCGCCCTGCCCTGCTCAGGTGTCCCCGAGCAGCTCTGGCACAGCCAGGTCCCAGCAAGAGCCACTGCATCCCAAAGAGCCTGACACCTGCAAGGACACGGAGCCAGCCAGGAGCAGCAGATGCCACAGCAGCTGCAGCAGGCAGAAATTCAGCTGTGCATGCAGACAGGGCTGACAGGAAATCCAACAATGCTCTGCTCCTGCCAGCCAAAGCCAGCAGGGACCTGCCCAGGCTCCTCTGCCCACTCCACCTGATGGTGTTTGATCCATCCCCTCACACTGAATATTCAGGCACAGTGACCTCTGCAGTGAGAAGGGCTGGAGAGGGACTGGGGACAAGGGATGGAGGGACAGGACCCAGGGAATGGCTCCCAGTGCCAGAGGGCAGGGCTGGATGGGATTTTGGGCAGGAATTGTTCCCTGGCAGGGTGGGCAGGCCCTGGCACAGGTGCCCAGAGCAGCTGGGGCTGTCCCTGGATCCCTGGCAGTGCCCAAGGCCAGGCTGGACACTGGGGCTGGAGCTCCTGGGACAGGGGAAGGTGTCCCTGCCCTTCCAGCCCAGACCATCCTGGGATCCTGTGACAGCCCTGCTAAGACAGTCCCCAAAGCCACGTGCAGTCTTGGGGACACTTTCACCTCTGACTGGCTGAGGGCCAGAAGAGGCTGGTGCAGGTTCCAGGGGCACAGCCACACACACAGCTGAACGTGGCTGGAGCCCAACACCTCCCTGCCCTGCTCTGTCCTGCCTCTTTCTGCAGCTTTGCTCTGCAAACAGCTTGTCCAGCAAGGTCTAATCTCAGCTGAGAGCTCCCTGCCCTGCTGAACTGTGTGTGCTGACAGGATTTGTGGATGAGAGCTGAAAAGGTGCTGCATTCATCCTCCCTCTAACACAGCTGTCCAAGGCACACTCTGCTGCTGTCACCAGCACAGCCCAGGCCTTATTTTCCCATTTCTCCAAATCCAGCAGCAGCAGCCATATAAGATTATTTTCTCACAGATCACTCGTCAGTAACAGCAAAATGGCTGCTTTCAAATGGGTTCTGCAGAAAAATTACATTTGAAATAGGACATGCCCACCCAGATCTGCCACTGAGTTGTTCAAGGGAAGAGGCTGCAGCTGAACTGAGCAAGGTGCCAAGCTCCAGAGCTCCTGCATTTTCTCTTGAGCTCCTTACATCAACTTCCACCATGTGGAGCACCCACAGGTTCCTTTAAAGGCCAAGAAAACTGTACATGTTCAACATTAAAACAGCCTTACAAACAGCAGGCAGCTGTGAGGATGAGAGGGGGGTTACTCATCTCTGTCACTGCCAGCTGTGGTGGCAGGAGGGAGCAGCAGAGGTGGGCAGAACCCCTAAAGCCACAGAACTGGGAGATGGAGTGGTCACCCAGCGCTGGCTGCTGGCCAAGCCAAGCTTCTGACACTGGGAATGAGAGGAAATACCAGAGACCGAGGCTGGACACTTGTTCCAGCCCTGCTGCAGGGGAGCTGAGACTCCCCAGCACTGCAAAGCCTTGCTTCAGAGCAGTCTGGGCCAAAAGAAAGGACAAAAGGTTAAACAAGAAACTGGGAGTGTCCCAGAATCACAGAACTGCTCTGGGAGGGAAAGCCCTCTGAAATGATGGAGCCCAACCATTGCCCAGCACTGAGCCTTGTCCCCAGGTGCCACATCCACGGGGATGGGGACTCCATCCCTGCCCTGGGCAGCTGTGCCAGGGCTGGACAAACCTTTCAGTGAAGGAATGTTCCTCAAAATCCAGCTCCCTCAGCCCCTCAATGTCCTCTCTGCAGCGAGGGCCCCAGTCTGAGCCCAGGACTGGGCTGTGACCTCAGCAGTGCCAGCACAGGGGCACAGGCACATCCTCACTGCAATGCTGCACATGAAACATGTGCAAAACTGTCACCAAAGGCAGCCTGAGGGGCTCCAGCCTCACACCATGGCCATGGTGGAATGAGCTTTAATGTCTTCTCCATCCAAAGCCAGTCTGGGATTCTGAAATTCTTTATTCCCAGAAAAACTCAAGAAATCTGCAAGCACTTGGTGTTTTTAAGAGCTGCACCTCAGGGCCAGCTTTGGCTGGAGTCTGGAATGTTCTACCTGCACAGGTTTCCTCCTGACCCACCCAGAAGAAGCCCAAAGGTAACAGCCAGAACTGCTGGCTGCTGTGAGCTCCATCTCTTTTCTGTTTTCCTCAGACACTTCTCAGTCATTCAGGGCACATTCCCTTCTCCACATTTCCATTTGTCTGAACTGTCCCCTTGTGTGGGGTGAGTGTCACATTACGAAGATAGGACAGCAAATTTTACCCTTGCCTGAACATATCCTGTACTTTGTTCCAGCTTAGACTTAATTTCAAAGCCCAATACTCTCCAAAGCCCTGCCAAAACCTAAAACAAACCAGAAAAAAAGATTCACCTCAAATACAAATCATTTTTATGTTTATTTTTATTTTCCTCTGCTATACATGGGGTTATTCTACCAGCTCTGGTAACACATGAGAGAAGAATCAGCCCCCTAAATGTGATTTTGCCATCTCCTCTGCTCCAGCTCAGGTGCTACAGCTGTGCCAGCACATCAGAATTTCAGTCAGCTCTCCACCAGCTCCTGGCAGCTCTCACACAGTGGGGCTTAAGCATTTTCTTCTGCCTGGACTCCTTCCTTCTACCTGCATGTTTGTCCATTATTTACAGACATTTCCTAAGGAACTTTCCTGTGCCTGGGTTTGGTCACTGTATTTGTTCTGCTCACCTCGAGAAATTTGTTAGTTAGCAAAGGAATGTTTAATCTGCCCAGAGGCAGAATTTGATTTGTGTGGCACATTCTGGGGACTGCAGCAGTGTCAGCAGTCCCAGGGCCAGCTGTGGGCTGCTGGTGCCACCTGGAGTTAAACAGCTCCTGCCAAAGCCTGCCAGACCCCAAACCCTGAGCTCAGAGCCTGCAAACTCCAGCCTGTGCCATGCCTTGGGACCCCATTTCCTCCCACTGAACACTCCAAAGGCTCAGCACAGAGAGCCAGGCTGAGCTGGGCACGAGAGCTGCAGGCACTGCGAACCTCAGCCCAGGAAGGGCCAGAAAAAGCCACCAAAGCTTTTAAAAACCTCAGCTCTGGGTTGGTGAGCACCTGAAAAGCCCAGCCTTCAGTATTTTCCTGAAGTCAGCCTCTTGCCTGGCCTTCCCCACTAAAGGCACAGGCCAAAGCACAGCTTCAGCTGCAGCACAGGCTATTTCAGATAAGAGCTGCCTCTTAATGCACCACTTGTCTTTGGAGACAAGTAAAATAGAGGTGTGCTGGGCACCCTGGGGCTAAATTGTAGCCTTCCTTAACCAGTAAGGACAGAACTAACTGGACTGCAGCAAAACTGTCCTTGTGGGACACAATAATTTATCCAATGTCAGCCAGGGTCAGCTTTTGGCATCGTTAGCCCATTCCTGCTGTGCTGCCAGGCAGGGACAGCAGGGATTTGTTTGGTTCTGTTACAAGCAGGAGAGAGCAAAGCAGAGACCATGGCAGAAACACACTGTGAACAGCTTCAGAAATCTTGGAACCATGGGCTGGTCTGACCTGAAGGGACCCAAAGCCCATCCAGTGCCACACCTGCCATGGGCAGGGTCACCTCCCACTGTCCCAGGCTGCTCCAGCCTGGCCCTGGGCACTGCCAGGGATCCAGGGGCAGCCCCAGCAGCACCCTGTGCCAGGGCCTCAGCACCCTCCCAGGGAACAACCCCTTCTCACCCTGCCCTCTAGCATGAAGCTGCTGCCCCGTGGAGCCTCCCTGGCAAACACTCAGCTCCCAGGGCCTTGGGCTCGTTGTTCCTGTCCCATTCCTGCCTCACTGAGGGAAGCACGTCAGCGCTGGCCTGGGGCTGCTGCACAGCCCCTGTGACACAGCAGGGCTGATGGAGGTGCCTGACACTGAGACACATCCTGTCTGAGCTCCAAATAGCTCAGGCAGGCAGTGAACAATCCCTCTGCCAGCATCCAGCAGGACGTGGTTGGCTTCAGCCAGACCCTCAGCATCAATAAAACATTTGGCAAGTCCAGGAGGAGCTGTGACTAACGATGGCACCAACCCCAGCAGGGCACAAAGTCATGGTCAGTCCCTGAGTCATGAACAGCCTGACTGGAAGGGACCACAGAGATCACCCAGCCCAGCCCCTGGCCCTGCAGACACCCCAACAATCCCACCCTGCCCATCCTGAGAGCTCCTGCAGACACCCCAACAATCCCNCCTGCAGACACCCCAACAATCCCACCCTGCCCATCCTGAGAGCTCCTGCAGACACCCCAACAATCCCACCCTGCCCATCCTGAGAGCTCCTGCAGCTCTGGCAGCCTCGGGACCATTCCCTGGGCAGTGCCAGCACCTCTGGGGAAAGAACCTTTCCCAAAATCCAACCCAACCCTCCCTGACACACAGAAAGGTGTTTTGGGGCACTGATGGAAATGGAATTGTGTCTCTGGCTGGGACTTCCAGAAGCAGCTCTTGCTGAGTACCTGTTACCAAGGTGTCTTTGAGCAGGCAGCTCAAGGGCTCACACCTCTGCAGCCCGGGGAGGCTGCTGAAGCCAACATTCAGTGCCAGGGCTACAATAAAAACCTTTGCCTAAGCACTGCTCCCTTCACCTCCAGGAAGGTAAACTGCTTTGAAGGTGAATCTGCAGTGAGCACCCACCACGGTCTGAGGAGATGCTGCTCCAAGGAAAACCTCTGTTATGCAACTGCAGGATCAAAGAACAGCTCTCCCTGAGCCACTAATGCTCATCTTCCTTCTCTGGGGCTAATTATGCCCTCAGGGATACTCTTGAAAAGACACTGAGCCTACACCCAAAGAAACCAGTTGGTACAAAATAAATGAGATAATCTTTTGACTACACTGCACTTGTTATTTTAGGGGAAATGATGCTGAGGGAAGAAGGGAATTGTTTTATTTTTGTAGCCACAAAAGCCTTCCTGGTGTGTTATTTACAGGAAAAAAATGAAAAATGTTACATGACAAAAAAAAGCAATGCAGCTTCTCTTTTTCACAGCTGAGTGACCACTGAAGAATTTGGTGAGCAGCAGAGGGAGAGCTGAGAGAGGCAGCTGGGCTGTAACAGTTTAGAGTTTTTGAAAGTGCAGATTTATGGAAGCAGATCCTACCAGTGGCTCCAACCCTGGCACGAGCATGAGCACTGCAAGAAGGGAGAAATGGGGACCCACTTGTCTGGATAATGAATTCCCATCCCTGGAGTCCACCAGGAAATCACAGCTCTCTGGGGAGCCTTCCTTGAGTCAAAAGAATTACACAGGAAGGTAACCTTCCCTCCAGCACTGCTTTATTTTCCAAGTGGCCACTTTGTATAAAAGCACGGTTCCATTCACAGCCAGAGCAGCAGGGAGTGGTGGGACTGAGCCAGGGGAAATGATCCCAGCAGCACCCAGAGCACAGGGCCAGCACCCAGAGCACAGGGCCAGCACCCAGAGCACAGGGCCAGCACCCAGAGCACAGGACCAGCACCCAGAGCACAGGGCCAGCACCCAGAGCACAGGACCAGCACCCAGAGCAGCAGGGCCAGCACCCAGAGCACAGGGCCAGCACCCAGAGCACAGGACCAGCACCCAGAGCACAGGGCCAGCACACAGCACTGCCCCATCCCCTGCTTTCTTCAGGAGTAAACAAATAAAAACAAAAGGCTGCCACCTTAAACACAAAACCAAGTAAAAGATAAATAAAATACAGTCAAATACATGTCAGAGTCTCCCTCTGTGACCACATCCCAATCCCCCTGGCCACGTTCCTGTGCTGCCTGCTCTGGGGACTGGGGATGTCCAGAGGCCCTTCCAGCCCCAGCCATTCCTGCCTGATGGAAACTCCCCCCTCCCACCCCAGCCCCTCTGCCAAGGGCAGCACCAGGGCTCTGAGCTGTGCCCCAGCTGCTCTGGGCAGAGCCTCACCTTGTTTTGTGAGTGCCTCCCTCAGGGCTGGGGTGATCATCTCTCTCCTCTCAGCCTCCTCCTTCCTCCAAGCTCCAGCAGCTCCTGCCTCCAGCTCCCGCTCTCTCTGTTGGAAGACAGGGAATTACAGCCAGTTCCAGCCAGGAATCACCTGCACATCACCCCACAGCAATTCCAGCTCCCCTGTAACCCTGCAGCTCATCCCTCTCCCATCAGTAACTCAGGACAGTAAACTCCAAAAGGAACACTCCCAGTGTTCCAGATTTGTCCCAGCGACACTGCAATAAAATTCCCAAGGATATTTTAACCAGCAGGGTGTGAAATCTCATCCAACAGTGACTCCACGTTTCAGGAGTGCTCAATAACCAAAGCAGGGTGTGCCTGGAGTGCCACTGTTAGCTCACAGAGACAGCAGCCACCTGCACCACCAAAATTCATCCCCAGCAGGAAAGGGCTGCTCCCCCTGCCCCCTCCAGCCCAGTCTGGATTCCAGCTGCTCCCACACTCAGCTGAGCCCTGGGCACGAGTTCCAGACACTGGGATAAAGTCATAGGCAGGAAAAGCAAACCCTGGCACGTAACAAGTGGTGACTCCCCTGCTGTGTGAGTGTCACTGCTGAGACTTTATGGGTATTTATTGTTTCGTGTCTGCACAAAGAAGCATCAAAGTGGAAATAATTACTTGGATATTTCATGCAACTTGTAATCTGTCAGTCCTTTATGGCTTTTATTGAAGGAGTTATGGATAAACAACAAACAAAAACCAGCAGAGGACATTTTGTCTTGACAACACTGAGGCTATTTCACATCCAAGCCTCTCTCGTGCCAAAGCCATGCAAAAGTTAATGGAAATGCTTCCAGTTTGAGTCTCCCACCAACTGCCAGCATCACTAAGGAAACCAGTGCTCCTGACTTGCCAAACTGCTCTTCACAAACAGGGAGAGGAGTCTGGCTGCTGCTGCACATGAACAGACTGGCTCTGTACCTGAGCAACATCTCAGGAAATAAAAGGGGCCTCAAAAGAAAAATTCAAATATTAAAACCCACACACACAGAGGTTCAAGGACAAAACAACTCCTAATAAACACTTGAGAAGGAAATAGGAGAGTGAAACATTTAGGGACAGAGATTATTACCTTCCCTACTCATTTTGGATAAAACTGTGCTCACAGTCTCAGGGATGTTGTTCAGAAATGTGTTTTTCAACAACCAGTATCACAACATGGTCCTTTCTAAGGGAGAAAGCTGTATCCACCTTCCACTTCCTTCCACTCAGCTTCCTGAGCCCTCAGACAGACTCCATTGGTTTCTGTAACACTTTAAAACTCCCCTGGAAGCCTACATCTGATAATTAATCGTCATTTAGTGGGTTTTAAAACTCATTTCTTGAGCCTTCATCTTAATTTATCAGCAAGACTCCTCAACAGTAAAATATTAATATTGCTGGGAAAGCTTCATGCATAAGGAAGGAAGGAGATAATAGATGAAAACTTCATGTTCCAAGTGTTAAACACAGCACTTGTCCTGCCCCAGGCCAGGTCACTCTGTTTTACCCTGCCCTGCGAGACCAGGACAAACTCCTGCTGGGGAATGGAATTCACTGCACAGGGACTTTTACTTCCTTGCTTCATAAACCTTTCAGATCTGCTATTGAGGGCTGGAGAGAAGGGAAAAACGTTAACTTTGCACAAAGCAAACTTCTCCAGTTGTGGTGATTTAGTAGAAAGCCCTGCAGTAAATCCAAGGCAAATCGCTGTCTTTCCATAACAAATCAAGCAAGCAGTGACAAGAGCCAGTTTTTCAGGCCCTTGAAATATTTCACTGCCAGAAACTGGAGGTGCAGCTCACCAAGGAGTGAGCCCAGAGATGAGGAAAACCTCTGGATCCACCCCAATTCCTTGGGAGGCTCAGCACAGCTCTGCTGCAGGCCAGAAGGGGCTGGCTCTGAATAAAGGCAGCTGAACCTCAGCTGTGATGCCCTGCTCTGCAGCTGAGGGGAAAAGGAATCCCTTCCCTTTCCCTCTCACACAGGCAGCACGACAGGCAGAGGCAGCACATTCCCAAGGCAAGGAAAACACAACTTCCATGGACCAACAGCCCCTGGCACAAGTGAGGGCATCAGCATTCCCTGCCCCAGCACAAATCCCAGTGCCAGTGTTCCAAAGGGCTTCCTCCAAACCTGCCTTCCACCCCCAGGGGACCAGCAGGAGCTGCTACTGCCACTTGTCCCCCTCCCTGAAGTGCTGTCTCCAGAATGTCCAGGTGCCCGACAGCTCCCCGTGTTCCCCACTTCACCCTTCAAACTCATCCTGCAGGGAGGAGGAAAATAAAAAAGGCACCAAAACTCCACACAAAGGCTGTTCAGACTGAGGAAGAGGAGGCTGTGTGACCTCACAGCACCTCCCAGGGTCAGGAAGGGCTACAGGGGAGGCAGAGAGGAATCCTGCATCAGGAACTGGAGTGACAGGACAAGGAGTAACAGGTTCAGTCTGACAGAAGGGAAATTAGAGTTACAGACTGAGGAGGAATTGTTCCCTGGCAGGGTGGGCAGTGCCTGGCACAGGTGCCCAGAGCAGCTGGGGCTGTCCCTGGATCCCTGGCAGTGCCCAAGGCCAGGCTGGACAGGGCTGGGAGCTCCTGGGACAGGGGAAAGTGTCCCTGCACATGGAACAAGATGAACTTTAAGGTCCTTTCAAACCCAAACCACTCTAAGATTCTCTAAATTAACTTAATTTAGCACTTTTAGCCTCCTGGCTCTATTGACCCATGTGCCATGGCAGGGTAAAAAAAGCTCCCTCAAAAGCTTTTACTCAGAAAAAAATTTACACCCAATTATGCCTCAGCCTCTTTCCCACTTAACCTCCCAGTGGTCAGACAAAGGAAACCCCTGGCCTTGCCCTGATTTACAGCCTCATCCAGCGACAGCTCCAGGATCTTTTCCCAAATGAAAAGCACAAGCATTAAGCAATCAGGAACACAGCAGGGCTGGAGCCAGCACTAACAGAACAGCACCGAGGGAACGCTGGCCAGGCTGTCAGGAAAAGCTGCCTGGCAGCAAGAAGGATTAGCAACACTTCCCCAGGGGCTGGGGAATGAACTGTTAAAGTTCATGAATTACACGAAGAGGAGTTAAAGTTCAGGGACAGAGCTCTGGAAGCAATGCCCCAGGGACAGGACAGCAATGCTGGCAGCTCCCCTCGCTCAGCCTCGTCTGCCAGGGACACCTCTGACAAGAAACACGGGGGGATTTGGGGAGCTGATGGGACAGCAGGCTGCCCACAGGAATGGCATTCCTTTCCTTACAAAACAACCTTCCTGCAAGGCTGAAACACGAGGGGAAAAGGGAGCCCAGTGCCCCAT
>NC_031787.1:546266-550605 GCF_001522545.3 Parus major | reverse complement strand
CAGTGCCCAGGAGCTGCTGCAGAGCCGCCGTTCCCTTCTGCCCGCTGACCTCTAGTGGTGAGCACAGAGGACACAGCACCCACGTTCTCCACGAGCAGCTGCGGTCCTTCCTCCCTCCAGAGGGAAGCCAGAAGGTTCCCCAGGCTTCCCTCACGAGTGGCAGCACACAGGCAGACCCCGGCTGCAGGACAGGTTCTTCAATAGTTCATATTCTACTCCCCCTCTAACCAAACCCTACAGATCCAAATCCAGCCAGTTACATTTGAACCAGTCCAGCTGCTCAGTGACCAGGACCTGGCCATTCCATACCCCCTCTAACAGCAGTACCTTTGCTTTCTTCATGTGGCCCATGATATTGCCAAGATCTTCAACATCGATGACAGAATCTGTGCCTCCAGCTTCCTCCTCACTACTGCTTTCAAACAATTCCTCTGCCTGTGGGAGAGAGCAGAGAAAAAAAAACCTAAGAATTTATCTCACTGTTAAATGTAAAACTAGGCTCAGCAGTGAAATGAGCTCTCCTCATCAGTAAAGACCACTGAAAACAGACAAGAGCCTACCAAAACCTGTAGGATGGATATGGAACCCTGAACCCCCTTAAAACCAAGTGCCTTGCTGACAGCAAGATTTATTCCTCCTGCAGCAGCCAGCACTCCCCAACCCAGCCAGAAAGAACCACTTCCTTTCCTATAAAATTCAACCCAGCAATAACTTCCAACCCACAGTTTGAGGGAGGATTAAAGTGCCATAGCAGCTGTGGATCTTGCACTGGAGAGCAATAGAGATGATTTCTTAGTCAAAACCTGCAATCAATAAACACTCCAAAAGAGAGCAATGATTACAGGCAGACACACACACAGGACATACAGGGCTTGCTCAGGTAACACGCCCCAGCTGCCTCTGGAAAACCCTGGGATGCTGGCAGAGCAGCTGAGCATCACCAGGTTCATGACTCACAGGGAACTGAACACTCCCCTTGGCCTTGGTCCTGCTGAGAACCCAGCCTGGCTCCCTGGAGCATCTGTGCCCAGCCAGGAGCAAGACTCCCTCATCACACAAATGCCATTCAGCCTGTGTCTATCACTGATCCTTCCATCTGGACTGCAGGAGGAAGGGGAAGAGACAAACAGTGCTCCAAATGAAATAAAGCCTCAAGGATTTTGGCTGTACCTCAGTGTCCTCGTGTTCTGATGTCCCAGGTTCATGGTCTGAGCTTTCCTTGCTCTGCTTCCCTGAAGATTTGCACTTTCCCTTCTTGCACTTCCCACTGCAGGGCTTCTTTTCACCTTTGCAGAGCACCTGGAGCCGAGTGAGGAATTTGGCTTTCCAGGCCTCAAAGTCGGCCTCGATGCTGCCGTGCTTGCTCTGGGCCACGCTGCAGTCGCCCTCCGCCCTCGTCATGATCCTGGTGGCACCGAGCATCCACAGCCACCTGTCCATCCTCCTTCCAACCTAGCGCAGCAGGAAGGGTCAGAAAGGAAATCAAACCAGGCCCAAGGGCAAGCAGCCAGCCAGCACCAGGATCAGCCCTGGGAAGAGCTCGTGAGCTGCACGGCACTGCAGGGCTGGGGAGTCCCTCAGCACAGACACAGGGCAGCCTGAACAGCACCACACCACCTCAGACCCCAGTGGAAAATCCCCCTGCTGTCCCTGGGGTGAAGGGATGGGCTCTGGGAACAGACTGCTCTGTGTGGTGCTCGGTGGTCAGAATGGTGACGTGTGTGACACACAGCCCCAGCTTTGCAGAAAGCTTTCAAAGCTGGGAAATGAACTCGGGGTCGAGCAGAAGCCAAGGGGGGAGCTCAGGGGACACTCACTGTGTTGTAGTGATCCACATAGGCCGAGTTCCCCAGCCCAAACACTGAGTATCTCAGGCCTTGCAGGAAGCTTTTCCCAACACGGAAATCACTGGCTGCCTCTTCCAGCCACTTGCAGAACCAGGCTGCGCTCTCCGGGGGCTGCCCCTCAGTGTAGGTGGCCACCAGGAACACACAGATGTTCCTGCTGCTTGTCTGGTCACACAAACAGGACAGGAGAGAAAAAAAATCACTGCATTTTCCAGAACTTTCTTTTAAAGCAGAGTTACAGCACCCAGGCAGCTGGGAGAAATCAGAACACAAGGCTGTCTCCTGCTGGGGCGGGATGGTTCAGGTGACAGTGCCAAGGGTGCTGAACAATCTGCACTGAACCTTAAATTAGCAGAGACACGTCAAGCTGAACAGGGATACAGTGACAGAGCAAAACTGGACATCCAGCCCCATCAGCAGCTTCCTGTTCTGGCTCTGAACCTCGCCCAGGGGTGCAGGACACTTGGGGCAGCCACTCTCACCCAGCTCACCCCTCACTTACACAACCGGCTCTTACAGAGTCACTGGCACAGCAAAATGTCCAAGTATTGATCTGAAATGCTCAAAATGTAGGTTTTTTCTGTTGAGGGCAGAATTTGCATACATTTGCATAGGCAGGGAAGCAATTCAACACAAAGCTTCAGGGATTTGCAGAACAAGAGGAGGGAAATACAAGAGGGAAACAGCCTTGACAACCCCAGGAAATCTTGTACCTATTACTGGTGTTTATTCCATACCCACCTCCTCTGCTAAGCCATCTTCTGGATCATAGTCTCCCATGTTAATGACTTCCACAGGCAAATTGAGGGACATAACAGCTTCAGCCAGAGCTTTGGCAAATCTCTGAACAAAGAAACACAGCAAGTTATCAGTTACTTCAAGCCACACAAGCCCTGCTCAGCCACAAGACTTCTCCCAGCACAGGAGGAATAATGACACAGGAGGCCTGGACACCAGCACTGCAATTCCTCACATTAAAACAAAAATGGAATATATTGGCTGAGAGTTACAACATTATAATGACTAATACATTATATCACAGACTAACACATTAATTCAGAGATACATACACAAATTATATTTCTTCTCGAGAAAGCACCAAAACCAGCACATCTCTCTATGAAGCCTAGCTAGAAAATTAAAATTATAGTGCAAGAGTGAAATTTTAGCTTTATTATCAATCTCCACTGCATGCCTTGCTTAAAGGGAGGATGAAAATTGTTACTTTTATTTAATTTTTCACTTATTTTGCATGTTGGGCAATGATTGTAACAAGGTAATGAATGTGTAACTCCCAGATCTGTACCAAGGGCAGTGTTTCAAGGCAAAGTTCTCAGATCCCTTTGAAATCCTTTGAAATATCTCAGATATTTCACAGCAACTTCACAGATGTCCAATAAAAGTACAGATACCTTTGCTGTGCCAGTCTGAGAGCCATAGAAAATCTTCACTCCAGCAACATGGACCTCCTGTGCCTGGGGGGTGGCACATCCATTTCCCAGTTTGTCTGTTGTTCCCTCGGGGGCAGAGGGATTCCCATGGGATTTCTCACCCTACAAAACAAGAACTGTGTCACACCCAGTCCCTTCTCCAAGAGCTCCAATTTAAAATTCACATCCTGGGGCCACTCTCAGCAATGTTAAAGCATTTTATTTCCTCTCACACCCAGACAAACACACCAGGACCTGTTTTCCTGACCCAGGCCATGCTACAATGCCCATTTCTCTGGGAGGTGACAGGATCCAGTTGACCCTCCCAAATGCTGTAGCAGATCTTTACCCACCGGCACAAGGAGGTTTCCAATTCCTGGATGGCCAAACCCCCTCCCATCCCAAAGCCAGCCCAACCCTGTCATTAGCATCATGAAAACATGAAGGTGCTAACAACGGGCACAAGCAGAGGGCTTTGGTGACAGAGCAGCCCATTTTCCCAGGAAGAGTGTGAGGAGTGTCCTGCTGAGCTCTGCCCCAGCATCAGAGCAACAAGAGCATGTAGTGACCCACAGACACAAACTGTCCAGGCTGAGGATCATAACCAGATAACCAAAATACATTTGGGACTTGCTACACCCTCAGCAGGCCCCCAGCAGGTGCCTTTATCCAGTAACTACTGACTTCCACCCAGACTTTTGGGGTTTTCTCAGAGGGAAGTGCTGACAGGCTCACTTACCTTCCTTTTGATTCTGGTGCTGGTGAACTGAACGACAATCCAAAGGCTGATCCCAAAAGCAACAGCAGAATAGATGTAAAATCTCTGCAGCCATACGGACACCAGGCAAGTATGGAAGTAGCTCCACACATCCATTGAGACATCTAAATCTGGAATGTCACAGATTCCTACAGACTGAATATGGAATGAGCACACAGAATAATCACACAGTGCCCACAGCCTCACACCATCGGCTACTGCCGTTCCAGAAAACAGCTTCTGCCTAAAGACAAGGCACTAGAACTGAATCAAGAAGCCTTCACCCCCTCAGGTGAACACACACA
>NC_031787.1:536686-544821 GCF_001522545.3 Parus major | reverse complement strand
GTCCTGGAAGGTTCCAGCTCTGTCCTGGACGGTTCCAGCTCTGTCCTGGAAGGTTCCAGCTCTGTCCTGGACGGTTCCAGCTCTGTCCTGGAAGGCTCCAGCTCTGTCCTGGACAGTTCCAGCTCTGTCCTGGAAGGTTCCAGCTGTGCTGGTTCAGCCCAGCTGGGGCAGTGGGAGCTGTTTGTTCTCCTCGCTGAACACAGCTGTGCTCCTGGCATTGCTGCTTTGCTGGAGAGGGACCTTGGACAAGGCATGGAGTGCCATGACAAGGGGCAGTGGTTTCAAACTGCCAGAGGACAGGGATAGATGGAATATCGAGAAGGAATTGTTCCCTGTGAGGCTGGCACAGGTGTCCAGAGCAGCTGTGGTTCTCCCTGGATCCCTGGCAGTGCCCAAGGCCAGGCTGGACATTGGGGTTTGGAGCACCCTGGGACAGTGGAAGGTGTCCCTGCCCATTCTGGGATTTTTCTGAGTTTTTTACATTTATCTCTAATTCTAGGGAGAAAGATCTCGATGAGGTTCTGCAGACACACACAGTGTTTGTCAATGTCTCCAAAGGCCAGGTGGCGAAGAAGGAAGATCTGGTTAAAGCATTTGGGACAGATGACCAAACAGAAATCTGTAAGATGGTAAGTTTCACACAATTTGCTTTATAAAACATGTGAGAAGATCTAGTCATGCAGTTAGGTCAGTTTCTACTGAAGGGTGTTTGTAGAATGCTGCTATAGGTGAAAGGGTTATTTAAGAAACGGGTAAAAAGGAGCAGTAGCTGTGTTTTATAGTTTTAAATTTGGCATATGCATGTGGCTGGAAAGAATTCTGTCTAAGACACAACTTGCATGCACCAATGTGTCTGGACACAGCCAGCCACAGTGAAGAGTTTCTCACAAAAGATAAGTTATTAAGAATGCAGAGAAACCAGGGGACAGCTGTTTAACTTTGGAGAGTTCACTTAGGTGTTAGTGACAGATCTCATTTCTTAGTCCTTACTCATGGGATATGAACTGTGAGCTTGCTGTGGGTGATGAGATTTCAGTAAATCTCTTGAGTCAGCATTGCCATGGCAGCCAGGAGGGACATCCCTCTCCCGTGTTTCTGTGGTGAGATTTTTGTCTGAAGCCTTTCCAATGCTGTTGTAATGATTGACATTATTAATTTGGTTATTGTTTGCTGCATTTCAGATCTCACCCAACCTATCAAGCAGCAGTCAAACTTAACAAAGTTACTCTTCAAATGCACAGTGTTCATTACCCAACCTGTGTTTTACAGATTTTATCCAAAGGGGAGCTGCAGGTGTCAGACAAGGAGCGGCACACCCAGCTGGAGCAGATGTTCCGGGACATCGCCACCATCGTGGCTGACAAGTGTGTGAACCCCGAGACAAAGCGGCCCTACACGGTGATCCTGATCGAAAGGGCCATGAAGGACATTCACTACTCTGTCAAACCCAACAAGAGCACGAAGCAGCAGGTGAGTTTCCTGCAGGATCAGCTCCTGCTCTGGGGTGGTGCTGCCCAGTGTAATTCCTCAGCTCCCAGCCACGGAGGGATCAGCAGAGCCCCAGGATCTGGAGCCTGCACAGGGATTACTGGAGCCATCTGGCAGCTGAGTGCTGCAGAGAAGCAGCTCCTGAAAGGCAATTTGTTTGCTAAGATTTCAGGGAAGGAAGGAAGGAAGAAAGGAAAAAAGCCAGCAGTGATAGACTTAGAACAGAAATAAAAGGTTTATGATTTATGCTCATTGAGGTGGTATATCAGGTTTACATGTGGGCCACATGGGTTTATGGTGTTTTGCAGTGTAGCTATTTCATTTTATTTCAGACAGCTTTTAAGTGTTCAAAATGATCACAAACAAGAAGTCTGCCTTTTCTTGTTAATCTGTCAAAAGAGCATGATAGCAACCTCCCTGCAGCAGAGTGGCAGTGACCAGAACTGAGGGATGGCTCTGAAGCTGGGGAAAAGGTTTGAGGTTTGGATCTGAGTGCTGGGTTTTAAGCAGGTCTGTAAATGCTCTTTTCTTTGTCCAACAGGCCCTGGAAGTGATCAGGCAGCTGAAGGAGACCATGCAGATTGAACGTGCTCACATGAGGCTGAGGTTTATCCTGCCAGCAAAGGAGGGCAAGAAGCTGAAAGAGAAGCTCAAGCCACTGATTAAAGTTACTGAGAGTGAAGATTTCCAGGAACAGCTGGAAATTGTAAGCAAAAAGCCGTCCCTGGGGTTCAGGTTTGATTTGAACTACACATACGTATTTTACTGGGAGATTAGGTCATGGATGGAAGTTGTTCAGATAAACTGCAGGCTCACCAGAGATCCTGAATCAGAGCTGCAGTTGGGAATTTTTAATTTCACACAATCCTAGTGATGTGGGCATGAAGCAGCCTTTGGTATCCAGAGATTGCTGCTCCAAGCTGAGGAGTGCACAGTGCAGTTCCTCTTAGCAGTAACCATCCTGCAACACTGATAAGATTTTCTCCTATGTGGAATGTTACTATTATTTATTTGGTGGCTTGGGTCTGGATTTTAAGAGTGGTTAATTTTTTTTAGAAGTTGGTGTGTGGTAAAGCAAAATTTGGTATTAAAATCTTCAATGAGCAGATCAGAATCCAGCAATCCCAGCTGGCAGAAGCCATGTCCAGCATGGGGAGCTGCAATTTAGAGCTCTGTGGAAAGATTATTGCCATACAGAGCTGGTGAACTCTTTGGAGTCCTCCTCAGTAACTAACCAAGATTGTTTTAATGGGAGTGAATGTTAGGCCTTGGGCAGGGGCTGATGAAATTCCAAGGTTCTTGGCTGGCTGATGAAATGTGGAACATTCCAGGTGTGCCTTATCGACCCAGGCTGCTTCAGGGAGATCGACGAGCTGATCCGCAGCGAGACCAAGGGGAAAGGATCCCTGGAAGTGCTCAGTCTGAAGGATGTGGAGGAAGGAGATGAAAAGCTTGAATAACAAAACCTTCCTGCAGCAGATCTGCTTCAACAGCCTCCCTGCAGTGACTGCTGTAGCCACTCTTCTCTTAGGCCTTCATGGTTTTTTCCAATCTCCTGCTGCCAAATATTTCCTGATACTAATCCTTTGGGATTTTTCCATGCAGTGTGGGTTGGGTTTTTTTTATGTTTTACACTTGCTTGGTTTACAGATGTCTTTGCCCCTAAGAAGATTTTGTGTCAGAGTTGCAGTAATGAGGACTCAGTTAGGGTGTGGTAGGAGGTTACTCTGGCTGTGCTTTAGTTCCAGGGTTGCTGCTGAAGAGTGTTGGAGTGATTTGGTGCCAATTGTTTGTACCTTCAGGTTGTCAGTGTTGAGTGGGAGATTGCACTGGTCACCCAGGAGTGGCTTTGTATGTGAGGAGAGGGACCTTGAGAAAAGAGAGCTGCATTTTCACTTCTAAACAGGTGCAAAGTGTGGATCATGTCTAAAAGTCATTCTCTTGGCAGCATGAAAACTGACTTAGGCTTCCATAATTGCCTGCTTGATAATTAAAAGTACTTCAAAGGACCATTCATAAAGAATTCCTTCACTGGCTATAACAGCACTTGCTGACATAGAGATGATGTTCTCCAAATAACTTATTTGTAGAATATATTTAGCTACATTAATAAAAACAAATTATCATCTATTTATATATTAGAGATACAGAAATAAATAAGATACTTATTTTTGTTAACAGTAGATGATATCCCTGTGGCTTTTGTAGGCTGAGGGAGTGGCCTGTGCTTGGGAGCTGCTGCTTTCACATGATAAAATGAATCTCAAACAGGCAGTGGTGGCCTCTGGCCATGGAGCCAGACAGGCTTTTGTTGGACAGTAATTCCCAGCAGGAATTGTTTGTGTGTGCCCCTTTGCTTTCTAGTGCAACAGAACAATTCTGGCAGCTGTCCTTTATCCTCTGTCCTTTTTTTTTTTGCTGCTCTCTAATCCATGCACGGAATTTCCAGCCAGCTCCTGAGGCATGGGATATAGTTCTTGCTAATTCTGTTAAATCTTGCTGCAGCTGTGTTAAACAAACGATTTGAAGTTAGACTAGGGTATTTCAAATAAAAGGGGAAGAGAGGACAACAACGGGGGAAGGAGATACTAAAAATACAAACCAGCAGGCAAAGCAGATATGGTTCAGTGACTAAAAGCTAAATCAGCAGGAATTTGAGGAGCCTGTAAGATGCCATTCCTGTTCCATCACATGGCAGGCAGCAGGTGAGGAGCTGTGGGCCAGCCAGGGAGATGTGTCCCAGGTGAGCACGGTGCTCTTTGGTGGCTGTTCCCTTCACAAGACTCCCAGCATGTGTCAGTCAAACAGAGCTGGCTTTGTGCTGCTCACCTTTCCTCTGCACCTTTAACTCGTCTGAATTTCCTGCAGTTCCATCAGGGACACTGGGAATGGGCTGGAGGAGGGGAGGTTTGGCTGCAGGGCTGGAGCCTCAGTCCAGGGCTGCCCCTTGGGAGTGGATTTCTGCAGAGCCGATTTGTGTGCACTCCTGCAAGGCCAGGATCAATTCTTCCAGCAGGATTTTGGGAGGATCTGCCTCTCTAGAGCCTGAGTTTTGCTGAGGGCAGGTGAAACAGAGATTCTTGAACCACTTTATCCATTTTAAAATGCTTTTGTTTGTTCCCAGGGGTTTGAGAGCTGCCTGGGAAGCGCAGGGGTGAGGTGACTGGATGTGCCATGTGGACAGGGCTCGGTGAGGGAGCTCTGTGTGCACAGGCAGCTCCCCTGGTACCATCCTGGGCTGCTGCCTTCACCTGCCCCTCTCAGCCTGCTTTGGGATGATCATGTTGATATTTAGCTTGTCACTGGCAATTAGCACTAACATGCAATTCACAAATACACAAATGAGATGCTGAGCAAGAGCCCCAGAGGATGCTGTGTAGTAATACCTGATTTCACAGTGCTTTCATTTCTTGGTTTGCTGTGGTTAACACCTTGAGCACAACAGGATGGCAGCAGGTTAAACTCTGGAGTTCCAGAACCTGAATCTAAGCTGATTCATGAGCTTGGTGCTAGGAAGGCAATTTCTTTATAAAGTCTTTTTCTGCAAATGCAAACATTAAGGATTTTCTCTGGTAGAGGGAGCTTGAGTTTATTTATGGACAAGTAATGATACATGCTGGCATTTCTTGTTATGTTTGTAGTTCAGCAAGAACGTATGGTGAGCATCAGAATAAAGCTCAGGATTGGTAACTGGTTTGTCTTTGCCCATTGCAACGAGACCACAACTCCCTGCACAGCCCTTTCCTGGCTAATAAACTGAATTTCCAAATAGGTGGGCATTTCCAGGAGAGCATTGCTGCTGTGTTTGGGTGCACAAGTGTTTGCCCTGAAATCGTCCTGTTCCTGGTGGGACTCAGAGTGGTCCCTGACAGCTGCCACTGCCACAGTGGAAGACAAAGCTGGAATGCTTCTGTGCCCCCTCCAAGAGCTCATTAACCAGTTGTTAATGAAGCTGTTCCGTGCAGAAGTGTGGCTGAGCAGTTGTGTGGCAGTTGGCAGTGCCGTGGTGACAGTTCCAGGGTGGAACCCTGCACTCACAGCCCTGTGGCACCTCCCAGGGCAGCAGGGCCTGGGCTGCTCTCGGGGGGATCTGGGCATGGTGGGCCGAGGGATGGAGGCCCCCGGCAGCGCTCGGGGCCCCAAGGCCGAGCTGAGCCAGCTCAGCCAGGAGCTGCGTGTCCTCGTGGCCCTGCAAGGTGCTGCCTCGGGCTGCTCGGGGACAGGGGGGTCACAGCCCCCTCGTCCCCTGCGCTGCCATGGGCTGCCTGATGTCCCCCAGAGCAAGGCAGGAAGATTTTCAGTCAGTCCTGTGAGGAGAAGCTCCGTCAGAACAGGGAGCTGCTCCCCAGCCTGCAGACGGCTTTGCAAGAGGATTCCAGCGCCCTGAAATTTGTCCTGAAGGTACCAGCGAGTGCCTCCTGCTGCAGCCCTGCCTGCTGCTGCACCCCCAGCTCCTCCAGGAGCACAGGGCTGTGCCACTGCCAGGCTGACAGTGCCCATGTCTGTCCCTCCCCTGCCCACAGTACAACAGACTGCCCGTTAAGGATGATTTTGGAGAGGGCCGGGAGCTCGTTTCAGCCACTGAGAGCCTGGAGGTAACAGCAGGGCCGGGAGCAGCAGCTGCTGGCAGGGGCTGGGGCTCTGGGGACACTGGGAAGAGCAGTGCATGGCAGAGGGACACGGGGCTGTGTGGGGACATGGGGTGTTCACATCTGGTCCCGTGGGTCCCCTCCTGCCATGGGACCCATCCACGCAGCCCCTTTGTCCCACCAGGCCTGGCTGTCCCACCCCACGTGTCCCTGGCACTGCCCGGGCTCCTACAGTGTCCAGTCACATCCCTGGCAGGGAGAGGCTGTCCCTGCCCTTCACTGCCTGTCCCAAGGTTGTGTCCTGGTTATAAACCCGTGGAGATTGAGGCTCTGTGCCCACGGAGCTGCCTTTGCCCAGAGGCCTCTTGCAGGCACAGAGCAGTGTGGCCTCTCTCTAACATCCCCATCTGGGCCCTGATGGATTTTATTGATCCCCAGCCCTGCTCCCTGCTATGCAGAGCCCCTAAGCCCAGCCCAGCCCTGCCATCAGCAGTTCCCACCTCTGCCTTACCCCAGCCAGCCCCCAGAGCAAAGCTCTCCCAGACCCCCTCCTGTCAAACCAGTGACAGCATCCTGGAGTGTCTCAGTGTCCCCAGCTCTGCCTTGGGGGGTTTTCTGGGCAGCACCCCCTTCTCCTGCAGCATCCAGCCTGGGAAATGGTCTCATGCCCATCCAGGTGGCCATAAAGAAGACGGAGGCCAAAGTCCATGAGCAGGTGAAGGTGTGTGACATGCTGCTGCACCAGCTGAGGCAGTGGAGCCAGGCCAGGGATGAGCGCCAGAGGCGCCTGCAGGAGCTGCAGGAAGCTGAGACAGACCCTAAGTGGCAAGAGCCACAGCTGCAGGTAGCCAGGAGCCCTTCCTGGTGTGCCAATGGCCATGGGAGGCTTTAACCCAGCCCCTGCACCCCCAGCTGGGCACTGGGCATGGCACACGTGGTGTCACACACCTCATGTCTGCCCCAGACCA
The DNA here is from genome assembly GCF_001522545.3 of Parus major. Taxonomy (NCBI): domain Eukaryota; kingdom Metazoa; phylum Chordata; class Aves; order Passeriformes; family Paridae; genus Parus; species Parus major. The sequence continues at coordinate 537,776 of NC_031787.1, read as the reverse complement.
TTCGCCAGCTGGGCAATGACATCGAGAAGATGCTCATGAAAATCCAGAGTGGGGAGATCATGACCAAGCTGTACCTGCAGCTGCAGGAGGTCCTGAGGAGGGTGAGCTCCTCCTCACTGCTCCGCTGTCTCACCTGCTGTCCCTGCAAAGGAGCAGGGTGCCCGAGGGGCTGTGTCCCTGCTGGTCCCCTCTGTCCTGTCCTGGACCCCCGGGGGTGACGTGCTGTGGCTCCCTGTGCCAGGAGCTGGTGTACCTGCCTCGATACCTGGACCTCCTGTGTGGCATGACTGTGATGTACCACGAGGAGCTCACGGCCCGGAGCAGCCTCAAAGCCAACGATGCCATCAGGGTGAGATAATTCGGGCCCTTTCCCACCCTCCAGTGCCCACAGACCGAGAGCCTTCTTCAGCAAGGGGCAAGAGATGGAGCTGAGGTTGCCCACAGCACCCAGAGGTTTTCCCAGGTCTCTCTCTTGTCCCCTGGGGCTGGGGTCAGCCTGTCTGAAGTTCCAGCCATGGCAAAGGCAGTGTGTCCCACACCCCAGCCCGCCTTGCCAAGCTTCCTTCACAGCCTGTTTGCATGGACTGGGGTCACTTTTTACACCAGGCATCAAATCACCAATCTCAAATCACAGATTCATGGAATGGTTTGGGTTAGCAGGGACCTTAAAGCTCATTTCATTCCAGCCCCCTGCCACGGGCAGGGACACCTTCCACTCTCCCAGGCTGCTCCAAGCCCTGTCCAACCTGATCTTGGACATTTGCAGGGATCCAGGGGCAGCCCCAGCTGCTCTGGGCACCCTGAGCCAGGGTGTCACCACCCTCACAGGGACGAATTTCTTCCTTTTCTCAATCTAAATCAACACTTGAACCTAATAACCAATCTGTAGAAAGCTCCAACTGACTTTGGCAGCAACTCCTCCCTTCTCTGTTGTGCTCCAGAAACTCATGGCCGAGGCAGGACCACAGGTCCGTGTGGAGAAACATCTCAGGGATCAGTCCCTGGCTGAGCAGAGGAAGCACATCGAGAGCCTGCGGCGGCAGGAGGAGAGCGAAAGGCAGCAGAGGCAGGTGGGATGTGGGGCAGGGGG
>NC_031787.1:530849-536377 GCF_001522545.3 Parus major | reverse complement strand
GGGCTGTGGGGCAGGGGACAGCCTGCATGCTGAGCCCCAGGGGTGACAGTGACTGTCCTTGCAGCAAGCTGTGTCCATGCTCTCCGCAGAGCACGACCAGAGCTCCTCGGACGTGCTGGCAGGTGAGTGCCTGGCCGCGGGCAGGGTGGGGGGATGTGGGCACAGCCGTCTGCCCTGCTCCTTCCCTGCCACCCCAGGTGCTGACATAAAGGCTGCCATGGCCAGGATGGAGCGTGAGGCCTTTGTGACCGACAAGATGGAGAAGGCAAAGACTGCCCTGCAGTGCTCCTGCCTCTGGGTAATGGCAAAGCCATCCCTGCTGGAACCTGGGGCTGCTGGAGCACGGGGGAGCTGCCACCTCTCTGCTCCCCCATTCCCCGTGGAGTAAACTGCTCTCCTCTCCCTGGAGCCCCACAAAGCCCCTCTGCAGCCAGACACAGAGCTGTAACCCCTCCGAGGCTCTGCTCCCAGCAGGAGCATCCTGGGCTGAGCCCTTGTGTCCCCCTTGGCCAGGACATCCCCAGCAGCATCCAGGCCCAGAGGAAATCCCTGCTCAGCCTGCAGCAGCACATCGATGAGTGCAGTGACAGGAAGAAGGAGCTGAAGAAGACGCTGCAGGAGCTGGAGTTGAAGCAGGCTAAAGTGAAGTTTAACCAGCCCGTCAGCACCACCAGGTGCTGCTGGCCTCGCACACTTGTGCCAACCAGGCCACCACCCCTGGGGGACACAGGCACCCCGACCTCCTCCCCACTGCAGCCACGCTCTCCTCCCGCACGGGGAGGGTTTGTGAGCTCCCACAGCTCCCACCGGGGTCCCCCAGCTCCCTTTCCCTTGCCTGCCACGGGAAGTGCTGCCAGCAGCATGGAGTGGGCTGCAGGTGGGGTGGGGGAACCCAAACAGCTTTTGGAGCAGCTCTGGGGTGTCCCTGCACCCCTGGCTGATGTGAGTGTGGCTCCAGGCTGCGAGAGGAGGAGCTGAGGGAGAACCTGAAGCAGGAAGAGGCCCGGCTGGAGCAGATGCGAGCACAGATGTTGAAGAACCAGCAGCGCCTGATCGAGTTTGAGAACATCATTGACAACCTGTTCCTCCGCCTGCAGGGCATCGTCATCCCCGGCCAGGTAGCACCGGGGAGCAGGGCCACGCTGGCAGGGCGGCACAGGGACCCCTGGACAGCCAGCAGGGCCTGGCTGTGCCTGCCAAGGTGATTCTGTCTCCCCAGGAGGACTCTGCTCCCGTGGTGGGGCTGGAGGAGAAGCTGCAGCACTGTGAGAAGAAGATGCAGTTCCTGAAGGAGAAGGTGGCAGCCCGGCCCGAGGACAGCACTGACGAGCGCAGTGAGGTACAGGGGACACACACAGGGCCCTCACAGGTGGCCACCCCAGTCATCCTCAGCAAGCCACGGGGAAGGGCCACGGAGCAGCTCAGCCCAGGATGGCACTGGGCACCCATGGGGTTCCTCGTGTGGCACCCTCGGGTTGTGACACCCACCTGCCCTCCAGCACTTAACCCAGGCTCTCTCAGACTTTTGCCAGGGTCAGGAACCTTCTGGAGAAAAGAACTGCAGGTGAAACACAGAACCTGAAGATTTCCTTCAAGGATGAAGGTGCTCTGGAAGATGGTAGGAGAGCACAGTGGAGACATGTCCCACAGACACTGTCCCAGCCCCTGCCCCCTGGGATTTTTGGGAGTCCTTGTCTGTCTCCCACTGGCCCAGCAGACACCAACCATGAATTGCTTCCAGGTCTTGAGGCTGACCTGGGCTGTTCCCAAGGCTGCAGTCATGGGTGGTGGTTTCAGGCAGGGATGTGGGAGAGCGAAGGCACGCGGTGGCACGATGAGCACCAAGCCACTGCAGGAGCAAGGGGAGATGCTGTGGGGCAGGAGGGAACACCCTCATCTTCAAAATCACCTGCTTGTGAAGGAAAATCGGTGCTTGGTCCTGCCTGTGGATGCTCCTCCAAGAGGCAAAGAGCTTTTGGCAGCTCAGCACCTTTCCTTATCCAAGCAGGAGCTGTGCCCACCACACTGCAGCTCCAGACCTTCACAGGAATCCCAGCAGCGCTGCAGATGAGCCACAGTGGTGGCATCAGCAGGTCCCACGGGTCACGGGAGAAGCCCACAAGGACTCCCCCGGATCCCACGAGCCCAACAAAATGTGCCAGCTGTCCCAGGGACACGGGCACAGCAGAGCCTCCAGGCCCTCCTCTCCACTGTCCCCTCCACTGTCCCCTCCACTGTCCCCTCCACTGTCCCCTCCACTGTCCCCTCCACTGTCCTCTCCACTGTCCCCTCCACTGTCCCCTCCAGACACCTTGGACTTTGAAGATGAAGACCATGACTACGTCCCCAGCAGGGAGGACATCAAGAAGCAGGGGCTGCAGCTGATCAGAATGAAGACCAGACGTCGCAAGAAGAAGTAGTGGTTTCTCCACATGAGCTTTGAGGTTCCCAGGCCACCCTTTGTACCCTTTTCCCAGCAGGTTTAATAAATCCGATCTTCTTCATTCCTCTCAGTTCCGTGCTGAGGTGGTCCTGGGTAATTTCTGTCACTCAGAACATGCTGGGGTCCATCCTGAGGGGTTCTGAGCTGGCTTTGGAAGTGGGGCTGGGCTGGGTTAGGAACAGCTTCAGCCCCTGGAGCAAAGGTGGGGCCTGCCTGGCTTTCTCCCCCTTGGTGCTGTGGGGCCAACCCCTTCCCAGGACCTCTGATGTCCCAGGAGTGTGTGATGGGGAGATGTGGGGAATGGCTGAGCCCTGTGGGGCCCTCAGGGTGGTGTCCTCACGTCCATGCATGGAAGGGCAGAGACTACCGGGACAGAGAGACCCAAAGCTGAGCTGAGCCCCAGCCTGGAGCCTCTCCCCTCCCTGCTCCCCCATCCTGCAGCTCCTGGCCTGGCCTTGGAGCGAGCCCCAGGTGTCACCTGTGGGCTGCAGGAGGCTCTGGTGGTCAGGAATGTCCTGGTGTGAGCCAGGACAGCACAGGCTGCTGCTCCAGGGGGGATCCCCAGCACTGCTGAGGGTCACAGCCCCCGAGGCCACCCTGTCCCCTCCCCTCTGGAGCTGCAAATAGATGGTGCTGTTTGTCCAAGAACAGCCAGCACCGAGGGGCTCTGCCTGTGCTCCTGGACACAGCCAGGACAGGGACACCTTGTCCCCTTTCCCAGGGCAATCTCAGTGTCAGAGCAGCCTTTCCCTGCCCGCTCTGCTCGGTCCCTGTGCCCCGTGCTGCCATCACCAATGATATCACCACCGAGGGGGGGCTGCTGCTCCCCAGCCTCAGCACCGCTCCTGCTGGGTCTCCTGGGAGGGGCATCATCTTCACAAAACACACCACAGCCTGAGGATTTTCAGGGAAACTCCAGAAATAACATCACGTGTCACTAAAGGCTTCTCATGGAGCTTCCCAGAATCCACAGCCACAGGTGGGCTCCTCTGCAAGTAAAGACCAGGCTGCAATTGCATCTCCATCTGCTCATGTCGTGTTCTTGTGTGCCCAGCACAGCCTCACCACCCTCACAGGGAAGGGTTTCTTCCCAATATCCCTGCCAATATCCCTGCCAATATCTACCTTCCCAATACCCCTGCCAATATCTACCTTCCCAGTCTCCCATCCAGCCCTGCCCTCTGGCACTGGGAGCCATTCCCTGGGTCCTGTCCCTCCATCCCTTGTCCCCTGTCCCTCTCCAGCTCTCCTGGAGCCCCTCCAGGCCCTGGGGTCTCCCTGGAGCGTTCTCCATGTGAACTCCCCCAGCTCTCCCACCTGAGAAATGTGTCAAGCTCTTGCTCTGGCCCTTCTGCTCTGGCTGTGGGGAACAGGGAAGGAGGAAAAGGTGGAGGAGCTGGAGCTGGCTGGAGGCTCCAGCCTGTGGCCCATTTTCATTAATAATCCAATAATTCAATAATTCAGCTGTCTTTATGTGAGGGACAGAGCAGCAAGGGGGTTTCACCTCTCTGAGCTCCTCCTGCCCTGAGCAGGGGATCCAAGGGCTACCTGCTCCATCAGGAGCATCCACTGGATGTGTTCAGACACCGCATCCCAAACCCTGATCACAGCTGCCAGGAGAGGGGAAGGGCTGTCACCCCCAGCCAGCAGCTCCCAGGCACACAGACAGAGCTGGGTGCAATCAGAATGACTGCTCCTGGCTCCCCTGGATCCAGGACAGAGCTGGGTGCAATCGGAATGACTGCTCCTGGCTCCCCTGGATCCAGGACAGAGCTGGGTGCAATCAGAATGACTGCTCCTGGATCCAGGAGAGACAGAGCTGGGAATGGATGTGACAAGTGGAGAAGAGGTACGAGGTGAGGGGGAAGAGCTGGAGGCAGTGCCTTGGTTTCTGGATTTGAAAAGATGGGATGAGGTGGGGCTGCAGGGGCTCTCCCGTAAGGGAAAATATGAATTTTATAAAGAACAAATGAATAAGTAAGGAAGAGAAAGGGAAAAGGGAAATGGAAAGGGAAACAACAGGACTGATGCCACCTGCAGTCTCATTAGGTGTCGGGCGTGGGTGGCACAGCCCAGGGAAGGAGATGAGAGATTTCCTTTTCTGCCCCAAAAAACCTTTACTCCCTTCCTCCCAGCTCGGCTGGAGCTCCAGCACAGATGCTGCAACCAGTGCCAGGACTGGTGAGAAACCAAAAATAGGACTCTGGGGAATTGCATGGAAGCATTTGCCATGTGGAAATATCAATCTCTGCCTTGGGAAGGCTGGGTTTGAGTGGGATTGGGGCATTTTATTTTTAAAGGTGTGATGAAAATCACATGGAATGGATTGCAGGGAAGGGTGAGCACAGCTGGGGCTGTCACTGGAGCTTCAGTGCTGGGTTTTATCCCCTGGGAAAAGGGGAAAAGGGGAAATCAGCCAGTCTGGGACCAAAAGCAGAGGCTCTATTGGCTCTTCTGGGGAGGGAGAATCACCCAGGGGATCCTTTGTGGAGCTGCAGTGCTGGGATGTGGGAGGTTTCTGTATCCCAGCCCTTGGGCTGAGAGCTGCTCCCAGCCAAGGAAGCACCAACATTTTCCATTCCCTTGTTGTAAAGAGGGTCCATGGTGGGATGGGGGGGTCTGGCCTGGAGAAGAGCAGGGACTGGCATCAGTCACAGTGGGGCTCAGCACCCTGGGCCAAGTGAAGTGGGGCTGGTAAAGGAGGGAAGGAGCCCAAGGACGTGGGGTCCATGCTCTGGCCCTCAGCAAGGGGAGCAGTGGCTGCAGAGAGCACTGAGGGGCTGGCAGGTCCCACGAGACAGCTTTCCTCCACAGCAGAGACCATGGACCACCTCAGACCACTTCGGTCTCTCCTCTGGGCCTGCTCCACCAGCTCCATGGCTGTGCTGGGATGGACACAGCTCCAGAGGGCTCTCAGGAGAGCAGAGCAGAGGGGGAGCATCCCCTCCTTCCCCTCCCACCCACCCTGCTGGGATGAGCCCAGGCTTCCTGGACTGCAGTGCCCATGGCCAGGTCATGTTCTGTTTGTAACCCACCAGAACCTCCAGTTCTCCTCCACAGGGTGCCATCCATCCCTGCATCCATC
>NC_031787.1:529258-529807 GCF_001522545.3 Parus major | reverse complement strand
TTGGGATTCCATGTGGGATTCCATTCGGTGGAAGCCACAAGGGGTTGCAGACAAGCTGGGTCAGCCGTATTTATTGAGAACTGTTGTGGAGGGATAAAAATATTTCCACTACTCTATAAGAATTTATAAACCTATACTCTCTGATCTGTTAATAAACTCCTCTAGGACCATCATGCCAGGGGAGGGGCTTCTGTAAGAAAATAGCGAGATTAAAAAAAGGAAAGCGCTAAATGTTCCCTGCGGGGCCCTGCCCGGGGCCCTGCCCACGGGAACACGGTGGGCACGGCCCGGGGGCTGCCCTGGCACCCTGCAGCCCCCACCTGGGCACAGCCACGCCCCAGCCGGGACCCGGCCTCGGGGGACCGTGATGGGGACAGGACACATCCCCTCGGCAGAGAGCTCCCAGTGCTGCTCCCACTCATCCCAGTGCTCCCAGTCCTGCCTGCATCCTCACCAGCCCCTCTGGCCTTTCCCACAGCCGGGGGGGCTTGGATCCACCTCCCCAGGGGTGCTGCGAGAGGTGGACATCATCCCAGGGGACACAGGGAC
>NC_031787.1:526771-528670 GCF_001522545.3 Parus major | reverse complement strand
GGGAAGCAGCACAGACGAGGATATCCTTGGAGAACACGCAGGGCTGCTGTGCCAAGGAGCAGCAGGGACAGGGACATCCTGGGCACACGGGGACACCACAGACAAGCAGGAGGCAGCAGGGGCCGGAATTCCAGCCGGGGCCGGTGCTGTTGCCATGGGGTGAGAGGTGCCACAGGCACAGGACACTCATTATTGCTTTACAGGGCCAACATCACGGCGGGCTGGGGTGCCCAGCCTCTGATTTGGGGTTCAAGGGGTTTTCCCTGGGGACACTGATTCCCATTGCTCCCCATGCCAGAGCCCTGCTGCCACTCAGTGGGGACAGGGTGAGGACACAGGGCTGGACACTGATCCCCCTGCACTGGTGCTGGCACGGAGCAGGATGGTGGCTGTCCCTCTGTCCCCTGTGGTCCCCAGGAGCCGAGGCCAGGGGAACAGCCCTGTCCCCCAGAGAGGGGCAGCTGGGGCCTCGGGGGGCTGGCACCAGTGCCCCCCTTTCCTCCTCTCTCAGGCCAGGGCCAAGCTGAGCATAAAGGCTGTAAGCAGGGAGCCCGGGGTGACACGGGGACAAGGGACACACTGCGGGGACCAGGCTGGCCAGGGCCCTCCCCAGAGCTGTGGAGAAACGGGAAACCAAAGCTCGGGGGACCAAGCTGTTCCCAGTGAGGGCAGGGGACCCCGGCTTGGGTGCTCTGTCCCCTCGCTGTCCCCTCGTGTCCCCTCGTGTCCCCGCGGGCACTGGGCTGTTGGATAAGGCGATGCCACAGCTCAAGGTGGTGGGTGGGTGTTGGTACCGAGTCTGGCAGCGGGGCCGGGCGGGTGGAGCGTGATGTAAACATTTCTGATCGGGGCCAGGAGGAGGAGGAGGAGGAGGAGGGACGGGCTAGTGCGAGTCCTTCATCTGCTTCTGGATCTTCTGGAGCATCTCCTGCATCCGCCGCAGCTGGAAGGGAGCAGAGCCGGGATCGCGGATGGTGCCAAGCCCCAGCCACACAATTCCCGTGCAAATGGGGCTCGGGCTGAGCATCCCGGACAAACCGGGGCGGGGGGAGCGGGTACCCCTGGATGCAGCTCCAGCCCCTGCTCGTTGGGATGCTGCAGGAAGGGTGTGCTGTCACATCCTGACGGCTGTGCTGTCACACACAGCCGGGGCTGGAGGGAGCGGGGCTGGGGGCTCAGCCCGCCCCACACTCACCTCCTCATCCTTCTCCCGGATTAGCTTCTCCGTCTCCATGTCCGGCACCGGGGGGATCACGGGGATGGGGAAGTCTGTCCCGCTCTCCCGGGTCAGCTTGCTGTGGGCAGAGAGAGGAGGTGAGGGTGCCGGGGATATTCCCCCGTGGATGTCCCGAGCCCTGCACGTCCCCAGCACCCCCGGCACAGCCCCTGGGCCCTATGGCCACCACCAGAGCGGCTTTTCCCTGGCAAGGGAGATGAGAGCAGCTCCAGGCACCCCCCACACCCTCAGCACCCTCAACCTGCCATGCACCAGCCAAGGGGGGACCCACGCCCTCCTGTTCTGGGGAGAATCCCACTGGGGTTGGGCTTTCCTGGGCCGGTATTTGCCCTGCTGCTTTAAAACACCAAAACCTCGGCATTTCCCCTCTGTTCCCCTGTCTCAGGACGAGCTCTCCAGGCGTTCCCTGCCCCGCGAGCCCCGGGGATGCTGCACCCCCTTTTCCCGAGCTCTGCCCCCATTCGAGGCCATTCGTGCTGGGGAGAGCCGCGAGCATCCCCCGGAGCCCCGGGCACGGCGCGGGTCGATGGCAGCTCCGTGCCCGCGGCCCTGGGCGGAACCAGCTCTGCGGGTCCCCGCGGCTGCCACGTGCCACCCCAGCGGGTGACAGGGCCGGGACAGCGCCAGCCCCCGCGGGGACACGCGTGCTGCCCCGTGCCGCG
>NC_031787.1:517408-526479 GCF_001522545.3 Parus major | reverse complement strand
CCCATCCTGACAGCCCATCCATCGCCCCCAGCCCATCCTGACAGCCCATCCATCGCCCCCAGCCCACCCATCGCCCCCAGCCCACCCATCGCCCCCAGCCCTGCCCTGCCCCGCCGTGCCGGGCTTTGGGACCCGCTCCGGGAGGCGCTGCCGTTCTCTGGGCTCTGACCGTGGGGGAAGCACGTGGAGCTCCTGGCAGCCCTGGCAGCCACACCAGGCTGGAGCCGGGCACCAGCAATGGGGTGAGCAGCAGAGGCTCTCAGCACCCCAAAACCGCATCCCCGGGAGGGCAGCACGACCCCTTCCCTTGGGCAGCCTTGGGGGCTCAGTGCCACCAAACAGTGACATCCTCCAAACCTGGCTGAGCCGGGGTGACCCCGGGGTGACACACGGTGTCCTTTGACACCCAAAGGGGAGCCTGTGTGGGACACCAGAGGGTGGCCACAGGGCCGGAGTGGGTGGCCACGGGGCTGGCTCGCCCCGGGGGCGGCTGCCTGGCCCTTGCACAGGCACAGAAGGACCAAGACAGCGTTGGGTACCAACAAACACTTTATAGAGGGGCCGGGGGCGGCAGGGGGGGCAGGTCCCGGCTCAGTCGGCAGAGCAGTCCCCGCAGCACAGCCTCAGCACGGAGGGATGGCTCCTGGCCCGGGGCACACAGGGACAGACGCTCAGAGGTGCCTGGGGAGGTGCCCACAGCCACAGGCAGCCCCCCAGAGCACGGCTCCAGCCCCCCGGGACCCACAGAGCCTCCACTCGCTCCCACACTGCTCCGACCCCCGACTGGAGGGTCCCACCAGGGACCCTGCCTAGGGGAGCTGCCCCAGCACCTCGGGGTGGCTAAAGGGGATTTGGGGGCCTTTAATTCGGCTGATCCACGAGCCAGAGCCCCAGCACCGGCTTTTGCTGGGCTCCTGCTGTGGCACCTGAGCCCGCAGGGATGCAAGGGCCCCCTCCGTGTTGGGGCATCCCCCAGACACACCCAGCTCAGAGGGGACACAGGGTCCCCCTTGCTGCCAGAGCACACCCCGGGCCCCAGCCCCAGCTCTGGGGACACACGGGGTCCCCCTCACTGCTGGGGCACCCCCAGGCACTCCCAGCCCAGGGGCACAGGAAGGACCCCCCAGCACAGCGGGGCTCCCCAGCTCGGAGCCTGGCACAGCCCTGAGCGCTCGCGGTGCGCGGGGTCACAGCAAGGCGAGGAGCCCCCGACCCAGCCCGGCCCCAGCCCGGCCCCAGCCCGGCCCCAGCCCGGCCCCAGCCCGGCCCCAGCCCCGCCCGTACTTGCGGTTGCGCTCCTTGACCACCATGCGGGTCATGCTCTGGATGCACTGAGTGCGGTAATTCTCGTAGTGCGTCTCCCGGGTCACGTCCTTCAGGTCCTGCATGTGCGTCCTCACCAGCATCGTGCGCAGCTTCACGAAGTCGCAGTGGGACGGGTTCTCCACTGCGGGGGAGCCGGGGTCAGGGGGCCAGGGGGTCCGGGGGCCAGGGGGACGCAATGTCCCCGTCCCCAGCCTTACCTTCCACGATGCCCCAGGGGTAGAGGCGCCCGCGGACGCGCCGGCCCTTGGCCTCCACCACCGTGTTGCTGCCGATGACGGCGAAGGGGATGCTCTCCTGCAAGGGTGTGGGGGGTCAGCAGGACCCTGCCGTGACCCCCACCCGCCAGGACCCACATCCCTCCACGTGCCCTCCTCGCTGTGTCCAGCACCCTTTGCCAAGATACCCCAAAGGCCCAGCTGTGGAGAGCCCCAGTGGGACAGTGGAGGTCGTGGCATGGGTTTCTTCACCCAAGCTCCATCCCAAACTGCAGGTGTCACCCGTGGGACCTTGGTGACTTGTCTGGGTAGTGAGATATGTGCCAGCCCCTCCATGCTGGAGAGCTTGTGTGGCCCCAAGGGTCCTGCAGGTTCCCTAGGGTGACGTGTCCTGCCAGCCATGGGGCTCTGCCCCTCCAGTGATGGAGCTGGGGGAGCCAGACCCACCTTCAGTGCCTGGTCCTGCAGCTTGAACTCCTCATCCTCGTCCGAGTCGCACTCAGGGAATTGGTAGATGCGGATTCCGTAGTGGTCGATCTCCTCCCGGATCTGGAGGCAAACAGCCCCTGAGGGCGTGGGAGGCACCACACGGGGCCAACGGCCCCCAGAAGCCTGTTCCCCCCACACCAGATGTCATGGACACCCCCCATCCTTCCAGCCCTCAGCTGAGCCCCTGGCAAGCGTGTCCTTGGTGGCCATGGGGACAACATGGTCCTCTACAGTGCTGCGAGCCTGGAAAACGCTCCAGGGCAAATTCCAGGCAGGAGATGATGGAGACCCAGGGCACCCCCGTGCCCAGGGACCTGCTGGGACAGCTCTCCTCACCTTATTCTTCATGCGCTCCACCTCGGCGGGGGTCAGGGTGTCAGCTTTGGCCAGCACGGGCACGATGTTCACGCGCTGGTGCAGGGCTCTCATGAACTCCACATCCAGGGGCCGCAGCCTGCGGGGGGAGCGGGGTGAGCCCTGTCCCTCTCAGCCCCTGGCCAGCCCCTGGCAGCGCGGGCAGGGCCCGTACCCGTGGCCGAAGGGTGAGATGAAGTAGATGCAGCAGTGCACTCGGTTGTCCTGGATGTTTTTCCGGTTGAGGCCGCTTTCGTCACGGAAATACTGCTCGAACTGCTGGTCGATGTAGTCAGCCACCGGCTTCCAGCTGCAGGGACAGCGAGGTGACACCGAGTCCTCTGGGGACCCCCAGCTCAACGCCTCCCACGGCTCAGCACCTAAGCCCAGTGAACCATCCCACCCACCACGGGGTGCCCGCCCTGGGGAGACCCCTGCCCCGTGGCACTCACCATCCCAGCCCCTGGGGACAGTCCCCACCCCGTGGCACTCACCATCCCAGCCCCTGGGGACAGTCCCCACCCCGTGGCACTCAGAATCCCAGCCCCTGGGGACAGTCCCCACCCCGTGGCACTCACCACTCGGTGTTGTTGACGGCGTCCCCAAAGCCCGGCGTGTCCACGATGGTCAGGCGCAGCTTGACCCCCTTCTCCTCGATGTCCACCACGTGCTTGGTGATCTCCACCGTCTGCGTGATGCGCTCTGTGGGGAGGGACGTGTTACCGGGGGGCACCAGGAAGGGTGGAGGTGACATGGGGACACGCTGTGACCCCCGGCTGTCATCCCTCACCCTGGGGGCTGGGTGACCCAGCTGGAGCAGCCCTGCCACACGCCTTGCTCCAGCCCAGGAGGGGATGCTCCATGCTCTGGTCCCCGTGTACGTCCCCATGGATGTCCACCTGTCCCATGGGGTGCCACGGCCACCCCAGGACCCCAGCTCAGCTCAGGGCCCTTCTGGGGCTGGGTCTTGCTGCAGGAGCATTTCAGGTGACCCCACAGCTCCATCCTGCACGTGCCCCTTCACCCCAGGACCCTCCATGTCCCTGCAGCCCCGAGGATGCTCCTGCTGCGTTATGTGTTTTGGCTTTCACTCCAAGCAGCAGAAACAAATAAAAAAAACAAACTCGAACTCCTGGGGATTTGGGCAAGTTTGGGCCATTTTTATTCAAAAACTGGCTGCAGCTGAACTGGCACTGTGCCCCAAGCCTTGACTGTCCCCAGTCTCCCAGAAATGCTGCAGCTCCAGCCAATCCCCAACAAGCCAGGGTTTGTTTTCCCTGTGGAAATAAAGTCCCCATGGGGGGTTCCCATCCCGGGCAGGGGGCTCACCACTGCGAGCAGCTGGCAACACAGCACGTGTTGTTCCAGGGGAGCCCGGCTGGGCAGGGAGAGGGGCTGCAGCCCTCAGGAGCATCCCAGGGCTCTGCCACTGCCCAGGTCCCCCAGGACACCCCTCTGGGCTATGAGTGCCCCCCTGACCTTCAGCGTTGAGCAGCTTGCGGTCCCTGTACATGTCCGTCAGGAAGAGGCTGTTGACCAGGGTGGATTTGCCCAGCCCGGATTCCCCTGAGAAAGCAGGACAAAGATGAGGGGGGCAGCCAGTGTTCCCCCGTCCCCAGTCCAGGGTGTTTGGGATCCAGAGTGGGGTCAGCGCCCCCAGGCCGGCTGGACCCCCGTACCTGCCACCATGAGGGTGAAGTCGAAGCCCTTCTTCACCGACTTGCGATGCACCTGGTTGGGCAGCGTGGCAAAGCCCACGTACTCCTTGTCATCCTGCAGAGGGCAGAGGGGACGTGGGACAGGGCCACCACCAGCCCACTTCCTACCCTGGAAAGCCCCCCCTTAATCCCGCAAAGGGATTCCCAGGGCTGGAGTTCCAAGGGGTGAGGCCGTGCCTGCCCAAACCTTTGCGTTCACAAGATGGGAACGTCCTCAGTCCCTCAGCCCCTCGCCCCACGTGTGTGTCCCCCCTCCCCACGGACACATCCCGCACCTCGGAGGAGTCGTAGGGGTCCAGCTGCCCCCAGGGGCTCCGCGGGCGGTTGGGGCTGGGGGGTGGGGGGGCGGCGATGTGCTGCTGGAATTCCGAGGGCCGGGAGCGGGAGAAGATCCTGCTGTCCCTGTCGTCACTGCCTTCGTCTGGGGGGACCCTGGCCACACTGCCCAGGGGGTGGCCAGGCTCCCGCCGGCTCTCGGCAGCCTCCACCTTCCTGGAGCTGTCAGCTGGCGGGCAGTCCCGGAGGAACTGGGTCAGCTCAGCCTCGTCCGAGTCCTCCTTCAGGAAACGCTTTATCTGGGGACCAAGGGAGGAGGTGACAGTGGTGGTGGCAATGCCAGCCCGAGATGGCACCGCCCGGCTCAGCCTCGCAAGCCCCCGAGCCGCAGCAGCCAGACACACGCAGCCTAAAGGTGGCAGGGATGGGAGAAGAGACGGGACACGGCCACCCCAGGGGACCAGCCACCACCCTGGGGACAGCCGGGGGACAGCCTCGGGGATGGCAGTGGGGACAGCCGTGGTTCCTCGCAGCTCGGGCGCTTACGACTTGCGGCGTGGGGACGGCAGCCAGCTCCTGGCACTCCGGGGGACAGGGGTGGGCACCTTCCCCCTGGGCACCCCGCCGCTCCTCGGGGTCTTCTGGGGCAGCCGGGACCCCCCCGCGCCCCATGGCCTGCCAGGAGGACAGGGAGGGGGCCGGGACGAGGCACAGACACCAAGAAGAGACGAAGAGCAGTTGGGGGGTGACCCGAGCTGGGCAGCAGCCAGGGGAAGGCAGATGGTGGGCAGGGGTCCCCAGATGCCCGTGCCCCCTCCCGCTGCCCGTTCACAGAGTGTCAGCACGGGTCATGGGGCTCCCCTCAGTCCCAGGAGACAGCCAGGGCAGGGGACCCGGCCGAGGACCCCGATACCTCCCGGCAGGGCCCGGGGACAGGCACAGCTGCCCCCGAGCACCAGCGGGGTGGCGGGGCTGGGACCAGGGTCGGTGCCGCCGGGGTTGGGATGGCTCCACATCCTGTTTACAAGAGTTCGAGGAGACGCGTTCCCAAGGGCACGGCCGGCAGCGGCTCCCGTGGTACCAAGCCCTGCTCTCAGCAGGGTCCCCAAGGTCCCAAGGCAACCGCCAGGCAACCCCAGCCCCACGGGCAGTGAGACCCCAAAGGAGAGGGGCCGGGGGAGCCCGTGACCCTGCAGGCCCGCAGCTCGGGTCAGTGTCCCCCCGGCCGGGGGCTCGAGGCGACATCCCTCCGTGGGGACATGGGGACATGGGGACACGTGTCCTCCCTCCCCTGCGCCGTGTCCCCCGCTCGCTGCCGGCCGAGATGCGCGGAATTAACGGGCTGGAAACAAGGTCACGGCGCTGCCGGGGCTGAGCGCTCGCACTCCCGGCCCCGCTCCCTCCGCTGCCCCGCGGCCACCGGCACCGGCACCACGGGGCCAGGCTGGGGGGCAGCTGGGGGACATCTGGGGGACAGCCGGGGGACATCTGGGGGATCCCCGTGCTCCCCTCTGCCCCAGCGGTCCGGAGTGTTCGGTGCTCTGTGTTACCGCAGCATCCTCTTCCTCACCGCCCTTGACCTGGGGGACCTCGGGGCCGGCCCCCAGCGCAGCACAGCCCGGCCGGGGACACCCGGGGATGGGAGGTGATGCCACCACCAGCGGCGAGCGCTTCCAGCCCTGCTGCCGCTCCGTCCCTCAGGGCTCCAGCATTTTGGGGCTCGCCCTCGTCCCCCACCCCCGGCGAAGCCGATGACCTCGGCAGCGCCGCGGCACCGAGGTTTGCGCCGCATCCTTGGGGGTCCTGCAGCAAGTGCAGCCCCCGACAGGGCTGTCCCAGGGACGGAGGGTCAGCTGTGGCAGCTGATCCACAGAACCGGGATGCTCCGTGCCCCCCACCCCCTCTGCCCCCTCTCTGGCCCCGCCGGGGACGGGCGCTGCCCCCGTACCTCTTGCCCAGGCTGCAGCTCGGGGCAGGTGGCCATGGCACAGCCGGTGTCGCCCGTGGCCAGCAGAAGATGCCGAGTGGCACCGGCTGTGCCGAGGGCTGGGGAGCAGCATTAGCATAACTCCACCCTGGGCAGGCTCCGTGCAGGGCGCCCGCGGCACCCAGCAGCCAGGCACGGCCCCCGCGAGGGGCACGGGAGGGGACAGGGACCCCCGGGCAGAGCCAAACCCAGCTCCCATCTCCCGGCTGTGGAGATGTCAAGGATCAGCCATCATTGCTCAAGGAGGTCCTGGGGGGGCTGCAGGACCACCACCACCAACAGAAGCACCACCAGCACCCCTGACCTGAACACACAGATTGGCTACAGCCCAGGAGGACACTCGGTCCTTGGAAACACCTCTGTCCCAGGACACAAACCATCCTGGGACAAAACTCCCTCTGTCCCGGGACTGAATGCCCCTCCAACCCAGCGCACACCACGTCTGCTCCCGATGTCCACCTGGAGCATCCCCCAGCAGGGCTCCAGAGCCTCTTTGAGGTCAGAAATGCAGTTTTCCCACACTTTTGCACCTGACAAAGATTCCCCACGTGGCTCCAAGCTTTTTCTCAAGCTGGGCCTGGCTGGGAAGGACCCAGCCCTGCACTGGGAGAAGCAGGGACGCTGCCCACCACAGGGATCCCAGGCAGAAGCTCCAGCATTCCCTCCCTGGCTTCCCCGGCTCATCCCCGGGAGGCGAAGGGTTAACAGTGCCCCAGGAGGAGCCGTGGGTGGTGGCCAGGGTTCCCCAGCTGTCACTTCGAGGTCACCAGGGACGGTGATTCACCTCGATGCGTGTCGAGATGCATCAGAGCAGCTCAGGCGCGATCCAAGCGTCCCGGGCTCGGAAATCCCGGCAGGAGCGGGGATTGATGGAGCGAGAGCCCGGGGCTGTGCCGGTGCCCCGGTAAGCAGATTACACACGCGGCTGGGTGAGTGCCCTCACAGCCGGGCTGTCAGCGGCCCCAGCGAGGCACCACACGCGCTGTCACTGCTCATCTCACCGTCCCCTCTCGGGGACAGCCCGGGGATGCAGCGCGGGGGGACACGGGGGCAGCGGGCAAAGCCTGACCTCGGAAAGGCACCGGCTGCCCCGAGCGTCGTTCCGCGGGTACCGCATTGCCACGGGAGGTGTTCTCCCAGCCTGCTTCTGCAGGGAAAGGACGGGAACGTCCCGGCGAGGTGTTGTCTCTCTCGCCTGCCTGACAGAGGCGTTCCCAAGCCCTCTAAAGGTGACAGCCACGATGCCACCCTCGGCACAGCCGCTGTGTCACTGTGGCTGAGCATCCCAGGCACAAACGCTGTGCCAAAGGCACGAACTCCAGGCAGGACGAGCCCCCAGCGAAGCCGAGCGCTGCCAGGACCAGGCCAGCTCGTTCCCAGGGATACAGGACCTGGGCTGTGCCCGCTCGGCCCCGCCTCTGGATGAACGGGATGCTCCGGCCGGAGAATCAGGGCACCCCCAGCTCTGCCACCCCACCCATCAGCAGCATTCCAGATGGGAAACTGAGTCTGCCGGCAGCTCCAAGAGGAGCAGGCTACTGGGTGGGAGGCAGGCTGTGGTGTGGGTCCCTGCTCTGGGCAGGGGACAGGCAGCTGAGCACGGGGGATGAGAGCCACAGCCCGCGGTGCAGCAGCTCCAGTCCCTCTCCCGCAGGGAATTCTCCAGCTTGAAACACCTGAATGGGGAGCCCAGGATGGGAACCATGAGCAGCGGCTCCCTGTGAGCCGGGACATGACAGCGAGGCCTGTTCAGGCTGGAAACCAGGCGGCATCTCAGCTCGTGGGGCTGGGCAAGATCTGACCCACTCACAGTGGGGTGGGCGGAGGGTGTGGAGCGCTCATGCTGCTCCTCCGGGCCAGCTGGGAACTGCTCTGGGGACAGAGGGATGTGGTGTTTGTGGCAGGGGCACCGGCTCTGCCTCTGTGTGTCCTTGTGGAGCACCTCCAGCCCCAGCTCACCCCACGTGCAGGGCGAGGGAGCGCAGCTGTCCCCGGTCCCCAGCTGTGACCGCTGTCCCCCCCGCGATGTTTCCGAGGCTGCTGTGTGCATCCCAAACCCACAGCCTGGAGCCTGTCGGGAAGGCGCTCCGTTGCGACACGCTCCGCCAGCCGCCCTCCTCTCTGGTTTCACTGCGTCCAGCTCCGGAGGAATGTGCCGGGCTGGTTCCCACGGCGGCTGCCGGGGCAGCGCGGCCGCAGCGCTCCCCGCCGGGGCCGCTTGTCCCAGCGGCCACAGCCCGGTGCCACGCGAGCCACGGCCCCCTCCGTCCTCATCCCCAGCCTGGACACAGCCCGAGGTCCCCGCGGGGACGTGGCCCGGCCGAGCGGCTCCTGGGGACCTGCCACCACCGCGGGGGAGCGAGGCCGAACGGGAGATGCAGAACGGGAGATGCAGAACGGGAGATGCAGAATGGGGGATGCAGAACGAGCCGTCGCGGACCGGGAATGCCGGCGGCGGCTCTGGACCTTGCCGGTGAGTACAGAACCGGCTCGGTGCGTGTGACGGTCCCGGCCGAGGGCCCGGCCAGGCTGGCAGTGCCACCAGCGCCGCAGCCCGGGGACCTGCCAAGAGCTGGGGACCGATGCTCGGCACGGAGCCACGCCAGAGTAGCTCCCGCCGCACACGCACGGACACCGGGAGGGAGCGCAGGACGGGGGGACACGCAGGTGACGCTCCCAGCTCTGCCCTCCCCGCTGAGGGGCCCG
>NC_031787.1:505083-516931 GCF_001522545.3 Parus major | reverse complement strand
ACATCAGTGCCCGGCACCGGCACCGGCATCGGCATCAACATCAGTGCCCGGCACCGGCATCAGCGGCCGGCACCGCGCACCGGGCACGGGCACCGGCAACGGCACCGGGGCCGAGAATTGTACACCGGGCACTGGCACCAGCAGCGGGCAGCAGGACCAGATACCGCACACCACGCACTGGGTACCAGCACCGGGCACTGGGCACCAGCATCCTTTGGCGTTCCGCTCTGGCATCAATACTTGGCACCGGCCCCAGGCACTCGC
Source organism: Parus major (assembly GCF_001522545.3). Classification (NCBI taxonomy): domain Eukaryota; kingdom Metazoa; phylum Chordata; class Aves; order Passeriformes; family Paridae; genus Parus; species Parus major. The sequence goes on along the minus strand of NC_031787.1, from coordinate 516,667 downwards.
TCCGGCACCGGGCACCGGGCACCGGCTCTGGCCGCTCTCAGCGGGCACCAGGAACCGCACAGTGGTGGTGGCACAGGGCAGGAGCACCAGGCACAGGCTCCAGCATCAGTGCTGGGGCACCAGCACCAGGAACAAGATGCTGCAGCAGGGACAGGGTGCACGGGGTGCAGGGCACCAGTACTGGGCGCTGGGCACGGGGAGGCAGTGGCTGTAAGACCCCAGAGCCTGTCACTGGTGCAGGTGAGAGGGAATGGCCCCCGTGATGGTGAGTGACCTCCTGGCAGTGCCACCAGCACCGGGCATTGCCCTGCAGGTCCCAGGTATTGCACAGGAGGCACTGGGCTCCACAGCAGCCACTGGCTCTTGGGAGCACTGGGCACCACTCAGGGGGTGTTTAGGTCCTGGGAAAACACCCCAGCACCACACATCCCTCATCACCTGCTGGGCACCAGGGACTGGCACTGGGTCACCAAACCCCAGCCTGTCCCCCCCTCCCGAAGGTTTCCAGGGCTGCTGCTGGGCCATGCTGCCCCTGGCTGGAGGGCTGGCAAAGGAACCCGGACACGCGGCTGGCTGTGCCCCTGTCCCCACCCACCCATCCCACCCCAGGGATGGCAGCGCCTTCCCGGGATGCCCCCGAGCCCACGTGAGTGGCAGTGGCACGCGGCTGTGTCCCCGTGTCCCCGGGGCAGGGAGGATGCTGGCACCGCGCTCGTGTTCCGGCCGTGAAAGGGGCAGGGGAAGCCTTGGCCGCGGTGGCCGCTCCCCGTGGCGAGCAGCTGGCAGAGCTCAGCCCTCTCCAAACTTCAGTCTCCCGGCCCAGCTGCTCCTCAGGACTGTCCTTGTCCCACCTCAGACTCTCTCCAAGCCACGGAGAGGTCACATGCGTTCCCTTTCATGGGCTTCTCCTCCCTTGCCTCAGTTTCCCTGCCCATGAAAAACCCCAGTGGTAATTCCCCGGGAGGAAAAGACGGATCCAACCCCAGTCAGGCTCTGCCTGAAGTTGTGTGGCTCCACAAGAAGCGTCTCAGCCTTGTCCCCAGCCCTGTCACTGCCTGGAATCTCTTTCCCTCCGACGTTATAGATCCAGGCTGTGTCCAGATGGCTCCACATTCTCTTTATTCCAATAAATAACCACAACATGCTCAGCACAGCCTCAGAGAGCACCGGCGGCCAGCTCGACCGTGTCCGGGGTCCAGGCAGAGATCCTGCTCTCCCAGCACCTCATCTTGGCTGGCTGGAGGGTCCGGGCAGAGGGCAGGTGGGGGCAGGCAGGTGAGGGTGGCTGTTTACATCCCTAATCCCCACAGGCAGCGCTTTCCTCCAGGATTACCGGGGATTAGGGGCTCGGGGGCTCCAGGAGCTCAGCCCGGGCTCTCCCTGCCCTTCAAGGAGCGCACTGAGCCCGGCGGGGGCGGGCGGGCACTGCCGGGCGCTCCCAGCCCGGCACTGCCTCCGTCAGCTGCCTGTTCTCAGCCTGCACAGCCCGCAGCAGCCACCCGCTTGCCACGGCCTCGCTCCGGTAGCCCAGTGCCCATCGAGGCCGGGGAGCTGCAACCTGGGCTTTAGAGAGCATTAAAAGCTGAAGGGATCAGCTGCGGAGCGGGAGAGGACACGGGGGCCGCACGTTCTGTCTGGGAGATGACGCACGGGGAGCGATGGTGATGCCCAGGGAGGGTGGCACGGCTGGAGAGGTCCCCAAGGTCCCCGAGGCACAGCGGGGCTCCTCGGGCCGGCAGCAGCAGATCCCAGGTCCCGGCCCGGCTGGGAAGTCTCCGCTCACTACCGGGGCCCAGAGCTCTATAATTACCATGGGAGGCTGAGTTATTTTGGGAAGCGGCTTTGCTGCTGCCAAAGCTTTTATTCCTCCAAACCAAAACAAGATGGAAAGAGCCCAGCCCAGGATGCTGCATCCGGTGGGCGTGGGGAGCTTAAACTCTTCTCTGCCTGCCCGCTCCCCCTGCCCACACCCGGCATCGGGACAGCCCCGGGGCTCAGGCTGCCCTGCAGGGCTCGGAGGAGGGGCAGGGATGAAGATTTGGGGTCACAGAGACCACCGGGTGTCAGCCAGGCATGGGATGGAGCTGGGGGTCAGTCCTGTCCTCGACTGCTGGCAGGTCCAGAGGTCACATGTTTGGATGCTTCCCCGCATCCACCGTGAGAACCTTTATTTTTAGCTCTTTCTCTTGCAAAAGGTCCCGTTCTGGGACCCTCCCGGCGCTGTGGCTGGGCCGAGGATCACCTTGTGTGTGGAGCAGTGCACCTCGCTGCTGCTCCCAGTGACACATCCCAGGGGACAAAGCCCCAAGGGTCCATCCCCAAAGCCACCAGACACAAGTTCTGCTCTCCACTCTCCAAAGCAGCCACGCTCCAAGCTGGGAATAAACTCATTTTTCACACTGTGGAAAGGATAAGCCACGTCAGGCACCCTATGATGCTCCCCAAGGTCTGCTCCAGCATGGGGATGAGTGGGTTAGGGGGTCTGTGCTCAGGGTGGACCCTGAAAACCTGGGGTGTAACTCCTGCCTTTGGCCTCTTTCCCTTGGTCTGAGCCCAGAAGGGCTGCTCGTGCCTGGGCTGCTCCCTGTGCTCGTTTCACAGGGCAGCCAGTAGCCCCAAACCCACCATCTGTGCCCCCAGCTGGCAGAGAGGGGCAGCAAGGCAGACCCACATTCCCAGGGCTGTGTTTATAAATGCCACATTTATGTAGACCTTACAAAAATTGCTGGCAAATGAGGTGGGAACTGTGTCCCATGGGATTTTCTTGCCTTGTCAGGTGACAGAGGACACCAGAGTGGGGACAGGAGCTGCAGTGCCAGCCCTTCTTCACATCCTCATATCCCACAGCCCATTCCAGCTATGGGGGAACTTGAGGCAGACAGGTACTGACCCCCCAGCATTGGCCTCAGAGTTCCACCAGGGTTTTGGGCTTCTGGAGGTTCCCCATGGAGACACCAGGTGACATGTGTGACCCAAGGAGGTGGCTCCTATCCCAGCCCAGCTGCAGAGGGGAGCTGTGACACCAAATCATGGAGGGAGGGCTCAGGCTGCTCCAGGACCACACAGAGCCCCTGTTCCTGAGCCAGAGGGAGGGATCCTGTACCCAGGGGACACAAATGGCTCTGGGGACAGGGTCAACCACCGCAGACACTCTGCAGAGCCACGTGCCAGATGCAGGAGGGAGCACCACCAGGATTTTTCCAGTCCAGCCTCTGGCTCAAAAGAGGGATGGGCTGAGGTGGAAAGGGTTCCAGAAGATCCCAAATGGATCCCAGATTCCATTGCCTGCATTGGAAAATCCTGATGTGGTACGAGTCTTGCTGTGGCCAGGGATGGGGACCAGAGCCCAGGTCCCCATGGAGCTGGACACCCCAGTGACCTCTGTCCAGCTCCACACATCCCCATGGAGCTCGGTGCCTTGGGGGGATCCCAGGAATCCTTTTCCATCTCCGCACATCCCAGTGGAGCCTGGCTGTCCTGACCCGTCCCCACCTTGGCTACCCCAGCACGAGCACTGTTCCCCGGGGCTGGTTTTACACCGAAGGCAAAGCAGCTCCAGGGCACCGCTCCTGTCACCTGCCTCTCACCACCCTGCTGTGCCAGCGGGCACGGCCAGCAGGGGGACACAGGGCTTGGGGACCCTGGTGACACAGGCAGGGATGGCTCCAGTCCCAGCGCTGCGGGTACCCACGGTGGGGTGGGGACAGCACAAAGGGTGACAACAGCACTGTCCCCACGGGGGTGAGCGACCTGGTGGGTGCCACCACAGCCAGTGCTACAGCCTCACCCTGGCCAGAGAGACCGTCCCCTCCTGCCTCAGTTTCCCCAGGAGCTCCCAGCCCCCCCGGGGGAGGCGAGCGATTGCCAACAGGCTGGGCAGCGAGCGGGGAAGGATTTATTGACTCACGGCTCGGGGTACATCACAGTTTGAGCTCCCTTCCCGCCTCCGCAGAGGACGTTGCCTTGGACTTCCCGGGCAAAAGTGCACGGAGAGACTTCACAGTTTGATCCCTTTGGGAAAGCAGAACCGAGGCAGTGACAAATGGCAAACGCTACGTTGTATGAAAAAATAATACAAACTCTTCTCTTTAAATATCTTACAGAAAAATGAACCTGAATAAAGAGCATGAAAAGCACCGCGTGGCGCCACCCCCTGGGCCCCCCGGGGCAGGGGGACCGGGATGAGCCACAGCCCCACGTCCCTCTGGAGCCATCCCAGGGCTGCATAGTCGGGGCTCGGCACGGGCAGCAGAGGCGTGGGGGCAGCAGGGACCCCGTGCCCGTCCCCGCACCTCGGGGGCGTCCCCCAGGACCCCCCGCTCGGCCGGGGGTGCGGGCAGGAGCAGCCTCAGGGGCCGGCCGAGGGCGGGGGTGTCGCTACGAGGGTGCCGTGGGGGCCGCGGGGTCCCTCCCGTGCGCAGTGCAAGTTCCCCGAAAGCCAAGGCACCGCGGCTCTGTCCGGGCAGCCCCGCTGTGCAAAGGGGAGCTGAGCCTTCGGGCTGCGGCCACGGGGACGCTCCCCGCGGTGCCCGGGCCGGTCCCGGCGCTCAGAGCTACAGCGTGGGGGTGCCCAGGGCCATGCGGCCCCGGGGAGAGCCGGCTCCCCGGGGTGGGCAGCAGGGTGGGGGCCCGGGGGTCCAGCCCCGGGCTGGCTGGCGGCGGGCACAGCTCCTTCTCCCGTGAGTGCCGGGGGCCGCGGGCGGGGGCTCTACCGCGGGGGCGCGGGCGGGCCCCCCTCCCGCCGGTGCGCCTCCCCGAAGGCTCGGTCCAGCTGCTCCAGCTGCGAGCTCAGCGGCAGGTGGATCTCCAGATGCATGCGCAGCGTCTCCAGCCACTGCTCCAGCTTGGCGAAGGACGGCCTGAGTGACGAGGGGGACACGTGGCAGCTCTGCTGGCTCTGTCCCCGCCCCGTCCCCTGCCCCAGGGACCCCGGCGGGCTCCATCACCCACCGCTTCTCGGCGTCCAGGTCGCAGCAGCAGACGGCGATGGGGAAGAAGCTGGGGGGGCAGGCGGGGGGGCAGTAGCGCTCCAGGAAGCCCCGGACGTTGAGGCCGAAGTCGGTGGTGCGGGGCAGGTAATCGGGGTCAGCGCTCACCCGGCCAATGATCTGCGGGCAGCAGGGCGGGCTCGGCACCAAGGGGAGACCTCGGCCCTGAACCGGGACCCCAAAGCCCCAAGGAGGAGATGTCCAAGCCCCAGGAGGGAGCTCAAACACAATCAAGAAATCCCAACCCCAAGGGAGAGACTCCAGTGGGGAGACCCTTAACCAAAGGGGAGAGGCCCCAACTCCAAGGGTGAGAACTTTAACCTGGAGGGGAACCCAAACACAACGAGGACTCCAAGCCCAAGGGAACAGGCTCCAATCCTAAGGTGGACAGTAAACAACCCAACCCCAAGAGGGACACCCCAGCCTTGGGGGACTGACCCCAAACACCATGAGGACCCCGGCCCCCATGGCAGACCCCAGCCCCAGGGGCACTTGCCTCGCACAGGACGATGCCGAAGGAGAAGATGTCCACCTTCTCATCGTAGCTCCTCCCTGCAGACACAGGGCCATGTCACACGTCCTGTCCCTGCCCCACCAAGCGTCCCCTGCCTGGGGACAGAGCCCTGGCTGCCCACATTCCCCTCACCATTGATCATCTCGGGGGCCATCCAGTAGGGGTTCCCCACCACCGTGTAGCGTTTCTTGCGGTCCGGTTTCTTCAGGTTCTTGAGATGTTCGGGCGGGTTCTTCTCATCCACCATCAGCCGAGCCAGCCCAAAGTCAGCCACCACCACACTCTTGTTCTGGGGGGCACAGGAAGGGGTGAGGCCCGAGGGAGCACCAGGGGACTGAGAGCCCCAGGCAGGCCAGGGGAGGCCAGCACCAAGGTGGGACTCACCTCCCGCACGAGGCAGTTGTGAGAGTTGAGGTCACGGTGGATGATGTTCATGGAGTGGAGGTAGGCCTGTGGGAAGGGTGGGCTGAGAGCTGGAGCACCCCCACGCCCTGGTCCCCCCACCCACCAGTACCTGTCCCATCCACCCACGCCATGGTGGCACCCACCATGCCAGCAGCGATGTCCTTGGCGAAGCTGACCCGCTGGCTCCAGGGGTAGTGGCTGTCCTGGGGGACAGGAGGGGGAATTTGCCAGGGAATGGAAAAGGAAGAGGGGTCTGGTGGTGAGGGACCAAGCTGCCCCCCGCCAGTGCTCACCATGCTCTTGATGAGGCTCCTCAAGGTGCCCCCTTTGATGTACTCTGTGATGAAGTTGAGCCTCTTCTCCTTGTAGAGCACCCCGATGAACTTGAGCACATTGGGGTGCTCCAGGCAGCGCATCACCTTCACCTGCAGGAGACCCCCCAGCCCCGTCCGTGACACCCCAAGGCTCCCACACCCCCTGGACAGAGCTGCACCCATGGGGCTCGGTCACCCATATCAAGGGGTTGTGCCCAGGTGGGGCCAGGATGAGACAGACCCATCCCTGTGTCCCCCCAGCCTGGGGGATTAAGGATGGGGACCTCACCTCTTTGAGGAAGGTCCTCTGAGTCTCCTCGTCGAAGCGGATCAGCTCCTTCATCACCATCACCTCGCCCGTCTCCCGATGCGTCACCTGGCCGGGAGCGCAGGGACTCAGCCACCCCCCTCCATCCTGGGAGCCGAGACCCCCACGCTCGTGTCCCTGTCCCACCTTGATGGCCTGGCCGAAGCAGCCCTTGCCCAGCACCTCCCCGTGGATGAGGTCGGAGGGGCGGAAGATGCGGTGGGCGCGGGACACGACGCGCAGGGACTCGGAGCGCCCGATGTCCTTGCGCTGGGACGCGGGGGAGCCCACGGAGCCCGAGCCCGGGGACTTGTCCGTGCTGCAGCTCCTCCTGCGGGACGGAGGGGCACAGCTGAGCGTGTGGGGGAGCCCAGGGGGAGCAGGGACAGGGGGTGGCCTTACGTGACAGCCCGCTGGCGCATGGCAGCGGGGTCCCCGCAGGGCACGGGAGCTGGCGAGCGCAGGGGGCTGCACGGGGCGGGCAGGGGGCTGCCCCCCAGCCCTGGCTCCCGGCCCAGGGGCTCGTGGGGGTCATGCTCGATGGTCAGCTGCAGCAGGCGGCTCGTCTCCTGGATCAGCAGGTCGATCTGCGGAAGGAAGTGACGGTGGGGTGGGTTTGGGGACATGGCGGCAGCGGGGCTGGCTGGGGGGGGATGGGGGGACCCTACCTCGTCCAGGGGGACGTGGCCGATGGGGGTCCCGTTGATCTCCAGGATGCGGTCACCAACGTGGATGGAGTTCTTCATGTCAGGGCTGATGCAGTCCGGGTCCACCCTGGGGACAGTGGGGTCAGACCCCCGACACTGTCACCATCAGGGGGGTGTGCTGGGACATTCCCAACAGCTGTGTCAGACCCCACTGTCACCCTCTGTCATGGACAGGGACATGATGGCACAGTCTCCACAAGCCACCCCAACCACACAGGGACACACAGGGACACACAGGGACACACAGGGACACACAGCCCACTGGCAAATGAGGCAATGCCAGCATGGGACACACCAGCACAGCCCCCACAAACCCCCTGCAGTGCCACCATGGTCCCAACAGGCCACCCCGGGACAACGGGGACAACCCAGCCCCACCGCTCCTCCTCCCACCCCTAAAGGGTCCGTGGGATGGATCCCAGGGGCAGAAGGGGCACGGGATGTCCCAGCCCTGGGGAGGGGACAGCGGCAGAGGGGCCAGGGACGCACTCTCGGACGCGCACGGTGCGGGGATGCTCGCTGCCGCAGCCCTGGTCGATGGAGACGGAGAAGCCGCGCTTGCCGTCGGAGCAGGCGGGGATGGACACGAGGGTGACGGTGTGAGGGATGCGGGAGGCCGGCGAGTCGGGCAGGATCTGCTCGATCACCGGGGTCACCACCATCTGGTAGTAGCAGTGGCCGCTGTGGGGAGCGGAGCAGGAGGTGGGTGGGGGTACCAGGGGACGTGTCCCCCCCAGCCCCCCAGAGCTGACGTACCAGTAGAGCTTGGAGCGCTCCACCAGCGCGTAGGTGTCCCCGTCCCCGATGAAGGCGCGGCAGTTGAGGCAGCTGAAGCACTCGGGGTGGTACTTCTGCTCCCCGGCCACCTGTGGGCAATGCCATCAGCCCCAGGACCCCCTGTCCGGGCACCGAGGGCAGGGCGGGGGCTCGGAAGAGGCTGGGAGCACCCACGGGTGCACCGGGGCCGTGGGAAGGGCAGGTAGAGCCATGGGATGGTGGGGACAGAAGTGCCACCAAACTGGGGGTGGCTGTAAAAACACCTCCCACCACCCTGAGCTTCTGTCCTGCATCCCCCAACCCCAACACGGCTCTCCAGGGTCCCCTAAAATGTAGAGGACACCCCTGCCACACCCAGTGGTGCTGGAGGTCTGCACCCCTTCCCCACCTCCCCTGCTCCCCAGGAGCTCAGCCATGGGACAAGGCTCCGTGTCCCACCCCTGGGGACCCCGTGGTGCTCACCATGACCAGCCCCTTGGTGATCTGCTCGGAGCAGCCATGGCACAGCTCCCCAAAGCGTGCCCAGTAATCCTTCTTGCAGTACAGGCGCCCATCCTTCTCGTAGTACTGGTGGGACAGGGAGGCCCCGCACTCACAGCACCTGTGGCAGCAAGCAGGAGCCCCCTGTCACCTCGTCCCCAGTGTCACCCCGGGCCACAGCCAGCGCTCACCCTCTCCACAGCTCTCTGGGCAAGCTGCTTCCCCCACTTCCTCCGCAGCTGCAGGGCCACTGCACCAATTGTCACCAGTCCCAGGGTGACAGCAGGTGATTCTGGGGGTGACAGTGCAGGGTGGGGCTGCAGGGACATCTGGGGACGCTGGGGTGGACAGAGGAGGGGACGTGGGGCAGGGAGAGGCACGAGGAGGGATGTGCCAGCCCTGCATGGATGTGGCAGCCTGGACAATGACACACAGAGCGATGCAGCAGACTGGTGACAGACATGCCACCCCGGTAACAGATGTGCCAGCCTGGCACAGACTCACAGAGGGATGAGACAGGCTGGTCACAAGCGTGGGTGGCAGCCTGGTCATGGATAGAGGGACATCCCACCCTGGTGACAGACACACAGAAGGGCATGTCCCTCTATCCATGACTAGGGTGACATGCCAGCCTGGTCACAGGTCTGTCACCCTGCTCACAGATGTGACAGCCTGCTCATGTTCAAGAGGAACATGTCACCCTAATCACGGACAGAGGGGTGTCCCACCCTGGTCACAAACACACAGAGATGTCCCACCCTGGTGACAGATGTGCCAGCCTGGTCAGGGACATGCCAGCCTTGGGACGATCCACAAGGGGCACTGGGGCTGGGGGAGGCTGCTGGAGGGTGGCAGGGGGTGCAGAGGGGCCTGGCACTTTTGGGGTACAGCAGCAGGGGTGCACATCAGACTGTGCAGGGGGGCTCAGAAGGGATTTGTGTGGGGTGTGGGAATGGCTGGGGGTGCAGAAAGGGGGCTACAGAGGATTTTCTATATGGGACTGCAGGGGATGCTGTGGGAGGGGTGCAGGGGGCTGCAAGGCGGGCGATCCTCTTGGGGAGGGGTTGAAGGGGTGCAAGGGGAGCTCTGGGGGATCTCCTGTAGGGGATCTCCTGTAGGGGATTTGCAGTACGGGGATGCTGTAGGGTGTGGGGGGAGCTGTAGGGGATCTCCTGTAGGGGATTTGCAGTACGGGGATGCTGTAGGGTGTGGGGTTGCTGCAGGACACTCTGCAGGGTGTCCCCACGGGGTGCCCGGGGACTGTCGCAGTCCCCACCCGCCCCCGGCCATGCAGGTGGAATACCAACCAGCGGTGACGTCACGGCGCGGAGTTTCCCCACCCCATGACGTCACCGCGCGAGGACTCCCCCACCCCATGGCGAAGCACAAAACCTCCCTTGGGCTGGGGGCGGGGGAGGAAAGGAGGAGGAGGAGGGGGAGGAAGAGCAGCAGGGAAGAAGGAGAGAGAAAAGGAGGGGAAACAGAGGACAAGGGAAGGGGAGGGGGAGAAGAGGAGGAAGAGCAGGAGCAGGAGGGATTTCTGCGAGCCCAGCGCCGCCGGAAGCCGCTCACCCATGGGGGGACCGGATCCAGCTGTGGCCCTGCAGCGGCTTCGCTCTGTCTGACGGCCCAAAGAGGGGGAGCCAAGCATGGGGGACACAGGCTGAGCCCCCCGGGGCTCCCTGGGCTGCAGAGCCCACCCTGACCCGCTCCCTTCCTCAATCCCATTCCCACTGACCTGGCTCCGGTGCTCAGGACGCGGCTCTTCCTCAGCACCGCCGCCAGCATCCTCCTCCACCAGACAGGGACACACCCCGGGGACAAGCCTGGGCACCCCCAGCCCCCACCCCTGTGCCCCCCGAGCCGGCCCTTTCTCCTCCTGCCTGGGGCTCCAACGACTGGAGCTGCCGGGAGGGCTCAAGTGAAAGAGGAAACGGAGGGAGGGGGGCGGGTGACATCAGCCACACGCACCCCGTCACCCAGCAGGAGGGGACAGCGAGGGACAGGCAGCAGAGCCCTGTGCCAGGCCTGGCCTCAGCTGGGGCACCCCCAGGGGTGCCAGGAGCCACAGCCACGCTCCAGTGAGTGACACCGTGATGGCCTGATGCGTGTCCCTGCCACGGGCAGAGTGGGAGGGAGCACTGTCCCTGTCCCTGCAGAGCATCCCGATGTCCCTGATGCCATCCCGGTGTCCCCGAGGCCATCCCGATGTCCCTGATGCCATCCCGGTGTCCCCGAGGCCATCCCGATGTCCCTGATGCCATCCCGATGTCCCTGATGCCATCCCGGTGTCCCCGAGGCCATCCCGATGTCCCTGATGCCATCCCGATGTCCCTGATGCCATCCCGGTGTCCCCGAGGCCATCCCGATGTCCCTGATGCCATCCCGATGTCCCTGATGCCATCCCGGTGTCCCCGAGGCCATCCCGGTGTCCCCGAGGCCATCCCGGTGTCCCCGAGGCCATCCCGGTGTCCCCGAGGCCATCCCGGTGCCCCGCTGTTCCTCGGCAGGTCCCACCTGAAGCAGTCGGCGTGCCAGTCAGCCTTCAGTGCCTGCAGGTACTGCCCATCGTAGATGCCCTGCCCACAGCTCGCACACACTGGCAGGTCGGTCCCTGCAGCCAGGGGAACACGAGGGGACAGGGCTGTCACCCCAGCCAGCCCCGGCCACCCACAGCAGCAGCCAGGATGAAATCCCTCTGCCCGGGGTGGTGAATTCCATCCCCCAGCCATTGATCCCACAGCAGGTCAAGGTCGTGGCATCCATGGCTCCAGGGCTGGCACCATGGGGGACACAGGGTGGGTGCAGGATGGGGGCAGAGGGGCAGGGAGGGTGGAGAGGGGCGGCATGGGTGCCCCAAGGGATCCAGGGAGGATGGCAGGCTGTGGGATGGGTGCTGGGGACATGGGGGGACGGCAGGATGAGTGCTGGGGGGCCCTGGGGGACACGGGGGATGAATGGGGGACACATAGAGGGGTGCAGGGTGGCTGCAGAGGTCCTGGGGGTGCAGGAGGGACACAAGGGGTGTGCAGGGGGAGATAGGGAGGTGTGAGGATGCCGGGGGGATGTGGAGGTGCAGGCAGGGATGCAGG
>NC_031787.1:499119-503908 GCF_001522545.3 Parus major | reverse complement strand
GGTGTCCCCACACAGCTTGGTGTCCCCACACAGCTTAGTGTCCCCAGCTACGCCAGGCCAGCCCCAGGGGCAGGGCGTGTCGCCACATCCACACCCACTACACATCCATCACGTGTGTACCCCACCGTGGTCAGGCACAGGTGTCCTCATTCGCCCTGGGGTGTCACCATCAGTGTCCCTCTCATTTCCCACGTTGTCACCACGGGACAGAGCATGGACATCTCCCTGCATCCCCAGGCCACCACCATTGTGAGGACATGGACCTCATCCTGTCACTGTGGGATAGGGTGTGCATGTCCCTCTCATTCCCCGCACTGTTTCCATGGGACAGCACATGGATGTCACCCCCTGGGCTGTCACCAAGGGCAGGCACAGCCCCGTTGGTCCTTAAGCTGTCACCGGGTCACAAGGCACGAACATCTTCCTGCACCCCCAGGCCCCACTGTGAGTCAGAGCAGAGACCTTTCCCAAGCCTGTCACACTGGGACAGGACAGAGATGTCCCCGACACCTCAGGCCAGGGCACAGACCTCCCTCTGGGACCCTGGGTTGTGACTGTGGGAAAAGGCATGGGTAACCCCTAGGGTCCCCGGCTGTCCCCCCACCCCTCCCGTGTGTCCCAGGGCTGTGACCATGCAGTGGGACAAGTGACATCCTTGAAGCAAGGACCCAAGTTTCCAGGCTTGTGCAGTGCCACGGGGTGGGGTGCATTATACCCCTGCATTATTACCACCACCACGGCGAGGGGTCAGGGACACGGGACACAGGATGGAGCCAGAATCCTTTAAAAACTTGTCCTTTATTAGTCTGTCAGAAGCGAGTCCCTCTGTATAGGGCGTCCCACCCAGTTATAGCAAAGTGAGCAACGTGAAGGGACCGAGCCCCTCCTGCCCGCGGCCCCCCCAGACCGGGGGGAGCGCGGGGACCGGGGTGGGGGCCAGGCTGCCGGGGCCATCCCTACCCGCACAGCCCCCGCCGCCGGCATCCCCTTCCCTCCCTCCCTCCCTCCCTCCCTCCGCCCGTCCCTCCGATGCGGGGGGCCCCTCATCCTGTGTGCCCCCCGGGGGTCAGCGCTGGGGCTGCGGAGGGGCCCCCCAAATCCCGCAGAGAGCGATAGCACCAAGGGGGACGGCTGCTCCCCGCACTTTATTCCGCGCTCCCTGCCGGGACCGAGGGCCGGGGGGCCCCGGACGCTGCCGGGGAACGCGGGGTCCCTCCGTGGAACGCGGGGCCGGGCACGGCCCCGGCATGGACGGGGGGGGGTTCCGGGGCCTGAGGAGGGGGTGTCTCAGCTTTGCTTCGGATTTACATTCTGGACCATGCAGTAGCACCAAAGTTCATGAGGTGATCGGTGACGGAGCGTTACTTCCGCTTCCTGCCGCAGTACTTCCCTGCCGCACAGCCCGCTCCGCCTGCACGGAACGCGGGGTGAGCCCTGCCCGCAGCCCGCACCCCGCACCCCGCAGCCCGCACCCCGCAGCCCGCACTGCCGGGGGCACGGCCGGGGGCACAACCGGCCCTGCCAGCCGGGAAACGCGCTCACCTCTAAAGCCCAGGGCACCCAGGGCTCCTCCGTAGGGCTTGGGGGGCTTCCCTGCAGGGGGAAGGCGGAGCGGAATGAGCAGGAATGAGCAGGACCCCCGCACCCCCACCCCAAAACGCCGTGCCGGGGCGATGGCTACTCACCGCCAAATCCCAGGCCGCCGACCCCACCTGAAAGGAGAGCGAAGCCCTCAGCACGCACGAGGCACCCCAATTTGTCTGTCCCACAGCCCCGGGGGTCCCTCCCCGGCCCCGGGGGTCTCTCCTCAGCCCCGGGGGTCTCTCCCCGGCCCCGGGGGTCTCTCCTCAGCCCCGGGGGTCTCTCCTCAGCCCCGGGGGTCTCTCCTCAGCCCCGGGGGTCTCTCCCCGGCCCCGGGGGTCCCTCCCCGGCCCGTGCCCCATGAACCGGCCATGTCCCGGCTGTGCGCTGAGGTGCCGAGCTGGGGGTGGTACCTGGAAATATCGGTGATACGCCGAAGCCGGGAACTCCAACCCCTGGGGAAAAAGCAACAGCCGGTGACAGCCAGTGACAGCAGTGCCACCCTAACGTGGAGCGGGGACAGCTCGCCTGGGATCCCTCGCTTACTCCAGGGACAGGCGCTGATGCAAAAGCTGCCGTCCCCACCCTGGCACCCCTCTGGCTTCCCAGCGCTCTCCCAGGCAGCCGTGTGCCAGCAGGGAATGGCAGCAAGCGGGGACCGGTGTGGCAGGGTAGGGGACACGCTCCCACACCAGCCCCAAACTGCAGCACTCACCTGGCTGCAGCCCCCCAGCACCAAAAGCTGCAGGTGGGTGAGGCTCAGTGAGGGTGGGGAGCGTGAGCACAGCCATGGCAATGTGGATGGGAGCAGGGGCTGGAGTCACTCGTCCAGCCCCTCTGGCTGTCCCTTACCTGGCTTGGGAGGTTTCCCAGCGGCTCCTGGGTACAAGAGTGCTGTGTCAGAGGGGGGTACCAGTGCAGCCCCAGGGCCACAGCCAGACCCTTCAGGAGGGGCCCAGAGCGTCCCAGGAGGGACCTGAATCTCCACACACTGGGGACATGGTACTGTACCATCCCCTGTTCCCACGGCATGGGCAAGGCTGGTGCTGTGGCCCTCAGTCCCTGCCCAGCAATGGCAATCCCTGGGAACACGGCAGGTGGCAAACAGGACGGGGCACAAGGCAAGGAGTGGGGTGGGATTGTACTGTGAGACTGGAAGGGGACAGAAGTGACCCACAGACTCCCTTTGCTTTCCATCACTCTGCCAGCTCTCCACTGCTGCTGCTGCTCCCTGCAGCTCAGCCCTGGCACCCAGAACCAGCATCACTCACCGAGGCCACCAGCTCCGAGCCCACCGACTCCTAGGCCACCTACAAGGAGTAGCCCGGGTAAGCACCAGCAGGGACAGACAGTGGGGCAGTGTCTGCTCCGCTCCTCAGCCAGTCCCAAGTGTGCCCGTCCTTCCTGGGGCACCCCGCTCTCCCCATGCCCAGAGGAAGCATTCCTCCAGCTCCACACCCCTAGGGAAGCATTCCTCTGCCTGCACATCCCCACTGCCAGCACTCACCTGGGAGGCCACCAACTCCTGGGACTCCAACCCCAGGAACACCTGCCAGAGAGACACCGTTAGCACCTGTCCCCCCACAGCCTGTCCCCCCCAGCCCGGAGCACCCCCCAGCACCGCCCAACCTGCCGGGCTGGCCTTGCCCCCCATGCTGGGAGTCCCCAGCACCCATCTCACAGCACCCAGAGGGGCTTCAGCCCCTGTGTGACTCCTGAAGGGGAAAACTGTCCCCAGCAAGTCCAGGGCAGGGGTACAGGTGGCACTTTGCATCCATGGGTGACAGCACACCACTTCCCACGCCATCGGGGTGCCGTGGGCCCACAGGGGACAGGAGGAGAGGTCAGCACCCCGATGGCCACAGCAGGAGAGTGCCCGGGGACAGTCCGAGGTGGCCCTGGGGCAGGGGCACGGCAGGGGTACGTACCGAATTTGGGAGGTTTAGCACCGGGCTGCACCCCTACTTGGGGGATGCCTGCAAAGGGAGCGAGGACACCACAGTTAGGACAGTCACCCCCACACCACGCTCATGTGCCACCGCCCTCCATCCCACACACATCCCTCCCTGCCACCCCTTCATGTGGCTTTTAGCATTCCCAGCCAGCACTGTCCCCAAGCAGGGGGGGACAAAGCGTTGTACCTGCCCCGGGAAGGATGCCAGTTCCAGGTACTCCCACCCCTGGCACCAAGCCGGGCACGCCACCAACGCCGGGGGTCACTCCGGGCACTCCGCCCACACCGGGCACCCCTCCAGCCCCAGCACCTGCAGAGAGAGGGGTGAGGCAGCAGCTGTGATCCCCTGCTCGTGTGGGATGTGTGCCAGGCCCGGGTGCCATCCCCTGCACCGCTCAATGCCTCCAGGGCTGGCAGGGAGACCGAGGCTGACACTGAGGTGGGGAGACTGAGACCCAGGCTGACTCACCAAATTTGGCTGCCTTGGCTGCTGCTTTGGCTGCTGCTGCTGGACCTCCAACACCTGGGCAGAGACAGCAAGGGGAGATCAGCGACCCTGGGGAGGCCTCACAACAAACCTGGGCAGAGCCATCCCTCAGGCCTTGTCTGCATCCCCCAGGGGAGACTGCTGAGGTTCTCCTCCAGCCTGTCCTGCCCCCCAGGGCTGCCCCCACACCAGCCACGCTGCCCCCACCCTTGCCTTCCTCCTCCTCACCTGGGACACCTCCAACACCGGGAACCAGGCCACCTACTCCAGGAACCAGGCCACCTACTCCAGGAACCAGGCCACCCACGCCGGGAGCCAGGCCACCCACGCCGGGAGCCAGGCCACCTGCTCCTGCAAGGAGAAACAGAAGGGCTGGGGCTTCAGCTCAGGAGGAAAAGTGGTAGAAGGAGTTGGATGAGAAGGCATGGCAGGCCGTGGGGGCAGGGGGGAGGTGTGTGGATGGATTATGAGATGGGCCTCTGGCTGGATGAGAAGGGGTTGAAATGATGGTAGGATGGATGAATGGCTGGATGGATGGTGAGGTGGACAGATGGATGGAGAGGTGGTGAGATGGACAGATGGATGGAGAGGTGGTGAGATGGACAGATGGATGGAGAGGTGGTGAGATGGATGGATGGATGGAGGGGTGGTGAGATGGATGGACGGATGGAGAGGTGGTGAGATGGATGGATGGATGGATGGATGGATGGATGGATGGATGGATGGATGGATGGATGGATGGATGGATGGATGGATGGATGGATGGA
>NC_031787.1:497379-498742 GCF_001522545.3 Parus major | reverse complement strand
GTGGATACATGGATGGGTGTGTGGATGGATGTGGAGTAACTGAATAGATGAATGGAGGAGGAGCAGATGGATGGACAGAGAAGGGGACAGATGGACACTGAGGTGGTGGTGGTGTGGCTGGCTGGGCAGAACGGGGTGCAGATGAACCAGTGTACGAGGTGGTGTTTGGATGGTGAACTTGGACCCTCCACGAGGCTCAGCTCTCTGAGAGCAGCCATTACCCAGAACCTCATCCCACATTCAGCCCTTTGGGGACCCCATCCCTCACCCCAGGGAGCCCAGGCACTGCTGGGCCTCAGCGCTGGCAGGAGAGTGGGCTGGGGATGGCCAGGAGACAGGACACGAGGCACAACCCCAGACACATCCCAGCTTACCGTACTTGGCTGCTTTGGCGGCGGCTTTGGCAGCGGCTGCCGGACCTCCTGGGGGACAGGGAGTGACAGGGTCAGGAATGCGTGTGGCCAGCGCTGCTGGGGACATCCGAGCATCCCTTGGGCACCATCTCACCTGGAACACCGACCCCGGGCACCAAACCGGGCACGCCAGCACCAGGCACACCCACTCCAGGCACACCCACTCCAGGCACACGCACTCCGGGAACGCCAACGCCGGGCACGCCAACGCCGGGCACGCCAACGCCGGGCACGCGTCCTGCTCCTGCAGAGAGGTTCAGGGACGTGTCCCAGGGGACAGACTCCACAGCAGGAATCCCACTGACCTCCACAGCACCGGGGTGTCCCCAACTCCCCTGTGTGCCAACACACCTCCTCCCTCCCTGGGACAGCCGGTGGTGACGGTGGTGACAGTGCTGACTCACCGATCGCCGCTGCTTTTGCCGCAGCCTTGGCTGCAGCCGC
Source organism: Parus major (assembly GCF_001522545.3). Classification (NCBI taxonomy): domain Eukaryota; kingdom Metazoa; phylum Chordata; class Aves; order Passeriformes; family Paridae; genus Parus; species Parus major. Next base: position 497,885 of record NC_031787.1, on the reverse strand, counting down.
CGCTGCCGGGCCACCCACTGTGGGGACACAAGGGACACAGTCAGGGCACTGCCCAGGCCAGCATGCCCCCAGCAGCAGCTGCTCACAGCCCATCTGCTCACCTCCAACACCGGGCACAGCGCCAGGAACACCAGGAACACCGGGAACTCCAGGAACACCAGGAACACCAGGAACACCAGGAACTCCAGGAACACCGGCAATGCCAGGAACGCCAGCGATGCCAGGAACACCAGCTCCTGCAGGGAGGAGATGGGAGAAGTCAGATCTCACTGCAGCAACAGTGAAAGGTTGGGCCTCTTCCAGCTCTGTCTTTTCATTGTGGCCCAAAGAGCGGAGCATCCACAGCCACGTCAGGAGAGGCCCGAGCGAGGCAGGACAGGGATCAGTTCTGTGTCTGGATAGAAACTGTGGGATGTGTTTCACCATCCCACCAGGTTTTGCAGGGCAGTGACCATGGGCCCCACACAGCACGTACCGTACTTAGCTGCCTTTGCTGCTGCTGCTGA
>NC_031787.1:494215-495181 GCF_001522545.3 Parus major | reverse complement strand
GGCCATGGGGACAGGGTCCTGGAACAGTCACCTGCCACCCCAGGGACACCAGGCACCGCCCCGGGGACACCTCCAACGCCAGGCACTGCCCCGGGGACACCTCCAACGCCAGGCACCAAGCCAGGGACACCTCCGACTCCGGGCACGGCCCCTGGACCTGGAGGGAAGCAGAGTAGTCAGACACCCCACAAACACCCCACTCTGCCAGCCGTGGGGACACAGTCTGCACGGGGTCACAGGAGTCTCTTGGGCACTGGCTTTGTGGTGGGCTCCTCACTCATCCTAAAGCAGCTTCTTAGGGACCCTGGGATACACCTGGGAATTTGATTCTCAGCTCACTGCACCCATCAGGGCTTGGCCACCCAGGATGTTTGGGACTTCCAGTGTCCCCCAGTCTGTGGCTGTACATCCCTGCTGCCCCAGAGCTGGAACGTTTTCCCTGAATTCTCCAGGGTGTGATTTGCTCCTCACTTTTCTCCCATGGATTTCTCCTCAATTTTCTCCCTTCTCCAAGGAGGAGAGCAGTGGAGATCTGCATCACCAGGAGCATCCCTCAGTAGGGAAGGACAGCTCAGCACAGACACCGTGTCCCCGGCCACCCTGCTGGCATCTGGCAAACCCACATCTTCTGGAGACACCGCGTGTGATGGGCATGCTGTGCCCCACCCCAGCTGCTGCGTCCCCAGGGGTCCCTCAGCCCCTCATCACTACTGGGAAAGCTCCTGGAGCCGGGGCAGGGGGCAGGGAGAGCACCCCAGAGGATGGGCCAGGGGCTGCTGGGGCAGCTGTGGAGCCACACAGCCCCTGGTGTCGATCACGGCTCTTCCCCGACCCAAGAGATGATCCGGGGCAGCAGGAGCTCACCGAAAGCTCCTGCCTTTGCCGCTGCCTTTGCCGCCGCTGCCGCCGCCGCCGGTCCTCCAACTGCCGGGACAGCAGGGGAGAGTCAGGATGAGGGATAAGGGA
>NC_031787.1:480525-494030 GCF_001522545.3 Parus major | reverse complement strand
GGATAAGGGATAAGGGAACGAGACCCTCCCCGAGCCCCAGGGGAGAGTCAGGATAAGGGATAAGGGAACAAGACCCTCCCCGAGCCCCAGGGCAGAGCCCTCTCATCGCCTCACCTCCAACTCCTGGGATTCCGCCGACGCCAACACCGGGCGCGACTCCCGGGATGCCCCCGACCCCCGGCAGGAGACCGGCTCCTGCCGCAGGGAACAGCTCTGTCAGCCGATGTGTGGGGACACGGGGACACGGGGACACAGCCAGCATTCCCGGGGCAGGGAGGGAGGGAGGGAGCAGCTCCCTGCTGGGGAGATGGGTGCTGTTTGTGCACCCAGGGCAACTCACCGAGTTTTGCTGCTGCCTTCGCTGCTGCCGCCTGCGCTCCGACACCTGTGGAGGGACACGGGCCCTGAGGCACTGAGGCACCGAGACCATTCCCACCTCAGCTCCCCCACCCCACAGGGACCCCGGGCACTCCTGTGGGAGGTGTCCCTGCAGTCCCCAGACAGCCGGACAGGGGCCAGCAGGGTGGCAGGGTCCCCTGTCACGCCCGTCCAGTCCCCACCCTGGGGCTGTGGGGTCACCGTGTACCTGTCCCGGTGGGGTATCCTGCCTTTCCTGCCAGGAGCCCAGCTCCTATCCCGCCGGGCCTGAGGCCTGCAATCACAACACAGGGCAGAGCCAGGTCAGGCACGGGCCAGGGGGGGACACGACACAGACGGAGCGGCTCCCTTGGATCTCCTTCCCCTGGAGCCAGAGGATGCGGGGGGATGCCAAAGGCAGCTCCTCCCCACTCGAGATCCCAGTTCAAACATCCCTGTCTGGAGCTGGCGTGGCTCAGGGTGTATCCTATGGATTAACAGCTCCCAGGGATGCCGGGAGGGCTGAGTTCCCAGGCTGGTCCACAGGCACGAGGTCCCCAAGGGAGCACCTCACCCTGGGAGCAGGATATCCCTCACACCACCCTGCGGGTCGGTGGCTACGGGGTGACGGTGGCAGCCAGTGGAGCCACAAGGAGTGGGGACACGAGCACTCACCACAGGGCAGCTTACCATTGGTGTAGGGCACTCCATAGCCACCTGGGGACGAGAGGAGAGAAGGAGGGGTTAGCACCCGGCTGCTGCTGGCCCTGTCCCCTCTGCCCCACGGCACGGCCCCGCTCTGCCAGGGCTGTGCCCCAGCCCAGGGGCTCCGTCCATCGTGACAGTGAATCCTCCAGGATACAAACCCCCGCGGTGGAGCTGGGCCCGGAGGTGCTGTTCTCCCTCACCTTGGAAGCAGTGACTGAAAGAGCCACCCCCTGTGAGCCCTGGCCGAGGGCTGTGGCGCCTGAAGCTGGTTCTGCAGGAGCCTCCCATGACCCCGTTCCAGAGGGGTCCCTCGGGAGCTGCACAGCAAGAGCTGTACCCAGCCCACTGCACCCTGGCCAGCTCCAAAGGAAAGGATTTAATTGGAATCAGGGCTTGGGAGCCTGGGCTGAAACACAACCTCATTAGGAGGTCAGTGCGAAGGGATGGGGAGGGATTATGAGCTGGAACATCACGGCCAGGGAAATGTCTCCTTTGGAAAGAGCCGGATCCCAGCGCTGGGAATGGAGCAGGGATGCCCCTGGCCCAGCAGGGACCGTGGAGCAGCCAGCAGCTCCCAGCTGCCGTCACTGCTGCCAGCAGCCCGGGCCATGGGCTGCCACGTTCCAGGGGACACCTCGAGCTGCAGGCGGGGTGCAGAGTGCCTCCAGCAAGGGGGCCGTGGGCAGGGATGTGGCTGCCTGCAGCCAGGACACAATTACTCATGGCACAGCATCTCCTCAGCGCTGGACACCATCCACCCCGGCATGTGGGGACCAGATTTCCCTCCATCCTGCCGGGTGCCCCACAGCAGCACACTGGTGCTGGTGAGCTGTGCCAGGTGTCCCTCACCTGGAGGGCCACCCTTTCCCATCCAGGGACACTTTATCAGCACCTTGCTCACCCTAAAGCTGAGAAAGGGGTGACACACATGGAGGTGACTCCAAGGGCCAGAAGTCCAAGCCTGGGGTCTCCAAGGGTTTTGCCGGGCCCAAGTCCAGCTCTCCACCACCAGGATGGGAAGGCAGCCCCTGCCCTGGGGCTGTGCCCATGGGAATGTCAGCAGAACTGCCGGGGGGCTCAGGCTGAGGCACACACTGCAAGGGCTCTGCACAGCTGGACACTGGGGAGGGGTCCCCATCCCTGCAGCATCAATGGGACCCTGACCTCAGCCACAGCTTCAGCCTCAGCGAGGTGGATTAGCTCAGGACCACCTCCTGACTGGGGACAGCACAGGAGCAAGTCATCTAAAGAGATGGCTTTCCACTGAAAATGTTATTTGTCCCACTGTCCCCTCATCCCCTCCCAGCCTGGATCTCCTGCAGCGGGGACAGTGCAGGGGACACCCCACGTGTGACAGCCCCAGATCCACCTGCAGCACCAAGAGAAGAGCCTCCACAGCCAGCAGCACAGTCTGTCCTTGCACTGCCAGCCCCGAGCCCCCAGAGGTGACAAACCGGCATCCCCCAGCACCCCAGGAAGGTCTGGAGACACCCCCACTGTCCTGGTCCCTATCCTGGGGCTGGAACCCAGTCAGGGTGTGCTGGCAGCAGGGCCAGGTCTCCACAGAGATCACAACCCTGCTCCAGTGCAGGAAACCAGAGCGAGCTGGGGATCCCTGCCACGGGCCCTGCTGGGGGGAAGCCAGCAGAGCTGCTGGGGCTGGAGCTGGGCTGGGCTGTCCTGCCTGGGGGGGGCTTCTCCCACCGAGGCTCTCCTGCCTCCAGCAACTTGTTTGGGTGCATGGGGAAGTGCCCACAGGTCTCCAGTGCACTGCCCAGCTCCCCAGGGATGGGGGCCCTGCCCAGATGTGGCTGCCCCCCTCCTCAGCATGCACTGAGGTGGCAGCATGGCCCCTGGAGGGCACAGAACCTGCCACTGTCCCTGCCACTATCTGCCCAGGGACAGGCAGAGCTGGCACCCGGCTCAGGGCTGGCAGGGGAAGGTGTCCAGAGCAGCCCAGGCTGGGAAAGAGGTGCTGAGCTCCCCCAGGCTGACCTGGGCTGGGGCTGAGCCCCGTCCAGGTGGGCAGTGGGGAGGGACACCTGCCTGAATCCCCCAGGTGGCCTCAGCTACAGCTCCTTGAGCCAGGACACCTGGCCCAGGTGAATGCCCAAGCCCAGGAGCCACACACTGTCCCTGCAAGGGCTGTGCCTTGAGCCAGCAGGGACATCCCAGGGTGGCCTGGTGAGAGCGTGTCCCCAGAGCATGTCCCTTCCTACCTTACAACAGCAGGAGCGAGGCACAGCACCGTCCTCATGTCCTGGGGGCAGGAGCAGCTGCAGCAGCCCAGCAGCTGCCCCAGGCAGGGCACAGCAGAGCCCCTGGCTCTGTCCTGCTGGCCCAGGGCCAGCACAGGTCCTGGGGACCTGTGGGCACCGTACCTCAGCCCCGGGGCACGGCGGCTCCTTCTCCTGCCTCTGCTGGGGATCCTGCACCCGCACTGAGGCCGCTGCTGGCTGTGGAGCTTACCTGGCAGCTTAGGAGCTTTGATGGGATACCCCAGAGGGACACCAGGCTGCTGACCTCCAAAACCTCCCAGTCCTGCAAACCAACAGCAGACTCTCACCTGGAGCCCGCGCCACGGCTGCCACCAGTCCTGGAGGGAGGGGAGCGCCCCAGGGCACCCCAGCAGAGCAGAGTGGGGGGCTTGGGAAGCCCTGAGGCATCTTCTGATGTGGGGAGACCATGGCTGTGAGGAACAGGCTTGGGAAGGAAGAGAAAGACAGGCAAGAGAGACGGGACACTCACCAGGGATTCCTCCAAAGGCTCCAGCTCCTAAAATGAAACACAAAGACAACGGTGTGAGCCCTGGGCTGCTCCTGGGGGCCCAAATTAACCCAAGTCAATTCAGCCTTAGGATGGCCAAGCGTCCTGCAGGGCTGTGATCCCAAAGGATGGGCTGGGGTGCCAAGCTGGAGCCAGCCCTGAACCCACCCCAGAGTTCCAAGAGGATTGAGGGGACCTACCTGGGGCTTTAGGCTTGACCCCAGCTCCAGTGGGGACTCCGGGCAGCACCCCTACACCAGGGAAACGGACACCTGGAGCACAGAGCAGAGGGGTGAGCTGGGGCCTCGGGATGTTACTGGCACCCAAGACCCCCACACCCAGCTTCCAAACCCCTGTCCCCCATCTCTCGTCACCCTCGTCCTCGGGGGCTTGTTGGGACCACCCTGTGCCAGCTGCCTCCACCTGGAGCTGCCAGGAGGGGTTTGCTCCAGGCCTGGAGCTGCCTGTGGAACAGACTGGGAGCTGCAGGGAACACTCAGGAGGGGTTTGGTGACAGCAAAGCTCCAGCCAGGCCTGGCCAGTGCTCTCTGCCCCGGCGATGCTCGGTGGCCTGGGGCCAGACAGGGCTCTCCAGCCCTCAGGGGCAGCAGACAGCGTTTTGGCCTTGCAGTCGTTTGGGTTGGATTTTTGGGTTTTGAATTTCCTTTTGGTTTGGGGTTCTTTTTCCCCTCTTACAAATGTCTTTCATTATAACTGGAGCATTTTCAGACATGGAAAAGACATTCCTGACCAGCAACACACTTCGGACAGTGTCGAAACATCTTGTTTTCACAAGTTTTCCTCCCCCAAATTACTTTGCACTGAGGAATTCCTCTCTCCCGCCACCTCCTCCCCTTCCTTCCCACACCGCCAGCCCTGGCAGCTGTGCCAGCTCCTCTCCCAGTGCTGCTCTGTCTGCTCCCGCCAGGCTTGGCACGGGATGGAGGTGCCGGGTCCCCCCATGCCCCTGGCACGGTGGAAATGTCACTGTCACCTCAGCCAAGGGCTTTGGAAGCTGCAGGGAGCAGCGGGAGGCAGGGCAGGGTGCTCTCCCCACGGGGGGTGCTGGCATGGGATAGGGACCCCTCGGAGGTTGGGGTCCTGTCAGTGGGGTGGGGACCCCCTCGGAGCTGGGGTGCTGCTGGCAGGATTGGGACCCCCTTCAAAGGTTGGGGTGCTGCTGGCAGGATTGGGACCCCCTTCAAAGGTTGGGGTGCTGCTGGCAGGATTGGGATCCCCTTCAAAGGTTGGGGTGCTGACAGTGGGGTGGGCACCCCCAGCTCACCTGCACCAGGGAGCACGCCGCCCGGAAAAGCTCCAGGAATCCCAGCACCTGCAGACAAAAGAAATTCAGGGATGAGGGGCCCGATGGAGCCGCTCCCCGCCCCGGCCCTGCCTCCGGGGCCGTCACCTACCTGGTATTTTAGGGGGTTTCCCTGCGGCACCCAGGCCGGGCTGCACCGCGCCCGGCACCACGGCACCTGCGGGCAGCAGAGACCCCTGAGCCCTGCCCGGCTCCTGCCCACCCCAGGGACAGCTCTGCCCCAGGCTTGGCTCTGCCGGGAGCGAGGGGCGTTTCCTACCTGTGGAGACCCCGAGGCCACCGGGACCACCAATTCCACCCACGCCTCCAATGCCAGCACCTGGGGGCGTTGGGAAGAGGGGTGTGCCAGGGCCACAGAGAAGGGACAAGCTCAGGATGGCCCTTGGGGGGTGACACCCTGAGGCAGAGCAGGTCCCCCATACTGGGCACAGGGAGCTCTCTGCTCTCTGCTCCTGGGGACTCGGCTCTGGCCGATCCCCCCGTGCCAGGGTCCCCCCGAGTCACTGGGGAGCCGAGTGACAGCATCAGCTCCTGCCTGCAGCCCCGGCTCCAGGGGACATCTGTCCTGGCCCAGACACCCAGGGGACACCGGGGGTCCCTGGGGGCTGCCCCGGGCCCACCTTGCCCAGACCCCCCCAGCACTCACCAGCTTTTGCAGCAGCCTTGAGCGCCGCGGCCGAGGCGGCTCCGGGGAACACACCCCCGGGGAAGCCAGCTCCGGGGAACAGCCCCCCAGCACCTGTGGGGAGAACAACCAGCATCAGCATCCCTAAGAGCCCCTGGAGCCCGGGTGTCCTGCCCTGGCGGTGGGGGCTGGCGTTAGGCTGGGCGAGGCGGTGTGAGCAGGCACTGCCCTGTCCGTCCCCAAACCGGTGCTCCCATCCTCATCCCACCTGGCACACACAACACCTGACACCCCTGGAGCTCCTGGCTGACCCCCTGCATCACTGCTGGCCCTGCAGGGACCCCGGGGGCCTCCTCTCCTGCAGGGTCACCCCACTGTGGGAGATGTCATCCTGCCTGTCGGGTGTCTGCGGTCCCTCAGGTCTGGGAAGGGCACCCAGCCCAGGTGGGAGCCACCCAGCACACCCTGGAGAGCCGTGGAGATGGGGACGAGGGGTGTGCTGTCCCCAGGGTGGCTCTCTGGGGACATCGCCTGGAGCAGGGGGGACAGTGGTCAGTGCTCACCTGGCTGCAGGCCAAGGGGGCCGAGTCCCCCAAGTCCTCCGAGCCCTATAGAAAGAGAAGCGGGGTGAGGTGGGGGGTGGCCAGGCCCGGAGGGACAGAGGAGTCCCTGTGGCACCGTGGGGACGGGAGAACAGCCCAGGGACGGCCACAGGGATGGGGGACAAATGCCAGCACTTGGGTCCTCCCTCCTGTCCCCCGTGCCTCACACACCTCCCACCCTGCCGGGCCACCAGGGGATGGGAGCAGAATGTTTATGGCTGAGGAATGAGTCCCTCGCTCTCTGGCCAGCGCTGCCTTCCAACATCTGGGGCTCATCAGCCCTCGCTCCCTCCAGGCGCAAATTCCAGTGCTGCTGGCTCTGGGCGCGGACACTGCTCTGGCTGGGCCGCCCCGCGTTTGGTTTTAATTATGCCGAAATAAAGGGCCTTGTTTGTCTTTCCACGAGCTGAAATCTGAGCAAACGGAGGCTGCCGGCCCCAGCTCGGGCTGCAGCTCCCACTGCGGCTCAGGGGGCCGGAGGTGTGGGGTGTCCCTGCCCTGGGCACGGCGGGACCCCAGCACCTCTCCATGGGGATCAGCAGGGCAGAGGGTGCCAGGACAAGGGGCAGGGCTTTGAACCAAAAGAGGAGAGATATGGACTCAATGTTAGGAGGAAATTCTCTGCTCTGGAGGTGGCCAGGCCCCGGCACAGGGTGTCCAGAGCATCTGGGGCTGCCCCTGGATCCCTGGCAGTGCCCTTGAGGCTGGACAGGGCTGGGAGCAGCAGTGGGAGGTGTCCCTGCCATGGCAGGGGGTGGAACTGAAGGAGTTTCAAGGTCCCTTCCCACTCAGGCCATTCTGTGATTCCATCATTTCTCTTGGCCCCAGAAGAGGCACATTCAGTCCCTGCTGCCCCAGGCTCGGTGCCCTCCAGCTGTGCCTTCTCCAGCTGTGCATCCTCCTGCCAGCATCCTCCCTCTCTCCCGCTGGTGTCCCCTCTCCCCAGCGCTCCTGGGCCAGGCAAAGCCCAGCGTGGGCTGCAGGAGCCTCTGCAAAAGCTGCTTGGCCCCGATGCCACTTCCCAGCGGGACACTGGCTCCCGGCTTTGCGTCTCCTCCAGCAGCTCTGGCCAGCTTTACAGGCAGCAAGCACCCCCAAAGGGTGGTTTGGGGGGACTGGGGGTAGAGGACAGAGCTGAAGCGGGGCAGGGGAGGGGGTCCTGTGGAGGCTGTGGCAGGATTAGTGTGGCAGGACAGCGCTGGGTGTGCCTTGGCCAGCGGGGGAGCAGCCTGAGGGCAGCAGTGGTTGGAAAATGTCCCGGCCACTGGCGTGCTTGGAGGTGGTGAGAGCCAGGAAAAGCTCTTACCTGGTTTGGGAGGTTTTCCTGCAGCCCCGAGTCCTAGGGGAGAGGAGAGGGGTCAGAGCCATCCTCCCTCTGAGCATCCCCGGGCAGGGGGACACGTGGGACAGGGCCAGCCTCGTGGCAGCCCCCTGCCCAAACAAGGCAGATGTGCCGGGCATCCTGCCCCTCTCCCCAGCCCAGCACAGCCTGGCAGGGTTCCCAGCACTCACCTGCTCCCAGACCTCCGACTCCAGCACCTGCGAGCAAGGGCACGGTGTGAGCTCTGCTCCCGGGGGCACCCAGCACCCACCCAGGGTCCCTGGGGAGGCTCACACGGGTCTCAGAGGATGGGAACCCCCCTGGGATGTCCCCAGGGTTTTGGCTGAAGCTCTGGGGACAGGCTGTGACCTCTGAGCACCTCCTGTGGCCAGGGCTGGGTAAGCCTGGCACCGGCACCCAGTCGTGTCCCCACACCGTGGGGCTGGGGCTGAGTCCATGCCAGACAGGGTGTCCCCATGTCACCTGATCCTGGCTGGCAGGTCCCCAGCCTTCCCTGGTGTCTCAAAGGAACCCCCAGGCACCTGCCCATCCTTGCAGACAGGGCGATGCCCCCTTACCTGGGAAAAAGCCTCCTCCTGGGACTGCCCCTCCCGGGATAGCACCAGGAACCCCTGCAAGAGAAGAGACCCTCGTTAAATCCCGCAGAGGTCCCAGGCAGGGGGCAGGGCGTTCCTCCTGCAGAGGAGCTGGGATGTGGAGCTCCAGGGCAGGTCCCTGCCTTTCCTTGCATTCCTGCTTGCCCAGGGGGACAGGGGGACAGGGGGACAGGGGGACAGGGCTCAGAGGTGCCCCAGCTGGCACCCAGGCGTGGCACCTCGGAGGAGGAGCCAGCAGGACCTGGCCCCGCGTGGGAAGGAGGGAGGGACATGAGGCTGGCTGCTGTCCAGCTCTGCTTCTCGTTCCTGCCCCATCCCACAGCCAGGGCTGCTCCAGCACCTCCAGCTGCACCGGGGGTGGGTCCAGGCACGGCCACCACTGTGGGGCTGTCCCTGTCCATCCCCAGCCCGTTCCTGGTGCCCCACACTGGGTGCCTGATGGACACGATGTACTGAGGGTTCTTCACCTGACACACACACAGCTGCTTCCTGAGGCAAAGAAAAGCTTTCATTTCAGGATTTTCTCAGTCCTTATAAAGATCCTCTGACCAGGTTACCCTGACTGGTAGAAGGAACAAGACCCCCTTTGGTCCCATCGGTGGGACCAGAGAAAACACACCAAGAACTTGTGTCCAGTATTGTTTTGAGAAATATTATCTATTTACAACGACACAATCTGGAGAGAAAACTGTTCCCAGGAACTTTTCCCCTGGGAACAGATGAGCCCCTGAGGCTGAAACTGTCTCAGGGTCAGAGAATCGTGTCCACAGTCCCTTCCACCTCGGGCACCTGCAGGGACTGTCCCCACCCCAGAGGGGTGCTCAGTCCCCATCACACCCACCAGCCTCAGTGCCCCAAAAGCAGGCAAGGTCCTGGGGTGACAGTGGGGACCCTGGTCCTGGGGTGACAATGGGACCCTGGTCCTGGGGTGACAATGGGACCCTGGTGCTGGGGTGACAATGGGACCCTGGTGCTGGGGTGACAGTGGGGACCCAGACTGACCTCCCCTGCCCCTCTGTCACCTGTGCCAGTGCTGCCAGATGGAGACTCCCAGGGAAGCTGGGACAAGGATTTCTCCCTGCAGTGTGGGGAGCACAGAAATGTCCAGGTGTCACCTGCCCACAGCCACAGCTGCCAAACTCAGCCCTTTGTCATCATCACCACCCTCCTGGGGCACTGGGGGTCCTGCCAGGGGGTTCCTCTGTGGTGACACTGTCACTGCCCCCTCCCCAGGCACCATCCCAGAGACCGAGCTCTGGACACATTTGGGAGGGTTGCAGAGGCTGTGCTGTCCTACCTGCCTTGCCCAGGTCAGGGAGGGCAGCAAGGCCTGGCAGGAGGAGGGATGGCCTGGAGGCAGTGGGGTGGGTGACTGGGTGCTGGTGCCAAGTGGGGACAAACCTTTCCCTCCAGAGCCGTTCCTGACCAGCTCTGCTGCCAGGCACAGCTGGATCTGCACTGCCCTGGATGCTCCCTCACAAGCTGCTCCCCCAGAGCCCAGCTCAGGGCTGTTCTCTGCTGCAGGCACTGCCAGGGGCTCTCTCCAGATCCCCCAACATCTCCAGTCCCTCCCCCTGTACAGCACAGCTGTTGGTGACAGCCCACACACTGGTGACAACGTGACCACACTGGGCTCTGGCCATGGCTCTCTGGCCACCTCTGTCCTTGCCCAGGACCAGCAGCCCCCAGCTCACTTTGGGGTCTGTGTGCTCCAATTTGTCCTCTCCACCCATTCCCTTGGCACATCAGGGAAGGGGAGACTGAGTCAGCAGCTTCCCAGCGCTGAGGGAGCTCTGTGCTGCCTCTGCTCTGAGCTGCCAGGACCCTGGGAAGGGGATTTTCCTGGGCTCCCAGCCTGTCTCCTGGGCTGGGCTGGCTGTGAGCCTGCATCCCGCCCCAGGGACGGCTCCTCAGTCCGGGGGCCGGGGAATCTGCAGCCACTCGTGCAGCCCCAGCTGTGTCAGGGTGTGAGCCACGGAGGTGCTCACGATCTGTGTGGAGTCCCCTGGTTTATGGGACTGGGACATTCTCCCCCCACAGCTCCATCCACAGGTGTGGATATCCATGCTGCTCCGCTGCCAGAGCTGCTTCCCATCCCGTTTGGATCGGCTGCACCATTTCTGTCTGCACCACCTCCTGCAGCTCCCTTCACAAGCCAGAAATGCACAGGATTTCTCTATTCCACAGGTTTTGAACCCGAGATGGAGAATCAGGACAGCCTGACAACTCAGCCCTCTGTGTGCCCGTGGGCACCCGCTCCCGGAGGAGCCCCGCTGTGAAACCACCACCACTTCCCCTCTTCCCTCCTTGTGCTGTTTTCTTTTCCTTGCGAGAAAGTTATGGAAACATTCAGTCTCCAAGAGACTTTGAAGCTGTGATGCGTCCCGGGCCGAGCTCACTGGTAGCAGCTCGGGGGGAGCGGGGGGGCTGCTGCTGGGGCCTGGCTCCTCTCCAGCCCCCCTGAAGCTCCAGCTTTCATCTCTGAGCGCTGGAGGACGAGCTGCACCCTGCCAGTGGTGAGGGGAGGGAGCAGCCCCGGCAGGCCAGGCTCCAGCTGGGAAGGGGAGATGCCTCACCCTGGGGACCCCGGCTGTCCTCAGAGGGTCCCCACAGCCCCAGGCTGGGTGCCAGCACACCCAGTGCCTGCTGAGCGCTCACCCGAGCTGCTCCCGAGAGCCTGCAAGGCTTGAACCTCCCCACCGTCCCCCTTGTCCCTCCTGGGGGTGACACTGCCAGGGGATCCCCTGTGCTCCACATGGGAAGCACTGAGGGATGGATGGATGATGGATGGATGATGTATGGATGATGGATGATGGATGGATGATGGATGATGGATGGATGATGGATGGATGGATGGATGATGGATGATGGATGGATGGATGGATGGATGATGGATGATGGATGGAAGCACTGAGGGATGGATGGAAGCACTGAGGGATGGATGGAAGCACTGAGGGATGGATGGAAGCACTGAGGGATGGATGCCCTGCTCCAGCTGCTGGGATAGGCGGTACTCTGCACGTTCAGGGAATCACGGCACTTTCCCCCTGCAGTGTCCTGTGTCCTGCTGTGCAGGTCCCCACAGTGCCAGCACAGCTCTGCTTCCCAGGACTGACCCCCTGGAACTGATCCCCACCTGCTGCTGGGGCTGTCCTCAGTGCTGCCAGCTCAGCCCCTTGCTCTGAGGTGACAGTCTGGGTATGAGCCCCTCAGCCCTGGAATATCTCAGGGTTCCCTCTGTGCCAGGCTGATTTGGAGCTGCAGTGGCAGCCGGTGCTGGAGGACACGGCCCTGACCGTGTCCAGCCCCTGGGATCCCCTCTCAGCATGTCACCGTGCCTCTGTGCCAGCTCTGTTCCTGAGAGCTGCTGCTCCAGGCTGACACACCAGGCTGCAGAGACACTGCCCAGTCATGGGAGAGCCTTCTCCTGTGTCCCACCAGCACTGGGACCATCTCCAGGGTCAGGTCACCTCCTCTGGGAGCTGCTTCCCAAGCAGCGAGCACCCCTGGGGACTGAGCCGGGCTCTGAAGTGGGGTCAGCTGAACTGAACTGCTCGGGAACTGCAGCAGGGTCTCACCTGGGCTCCAAAGTCCTCCAGAGACTGTCCCAGCTGGCCACAGCTCGCAGGGTCAGAGCAGAGGCAGCCCGGATCAGCAAGCCACATCTCCCTCACTGCCAGAGATGGACAGTGCCCGGGACTGAGCACATCCCAGCCAGTTCCCTGAGCAGGGTCAGGCACCAACAAGCAGCTCCCAGGCAGCTCCCGGCTCTGGGGTCCCACTGCCCACGCAGCCAGCCCCGGCTCGGGGTCCCGTGAGCTGCAGATGGAGCAGCTGAGGGCTCTGCCCTTGGGGACAGGTGGCCCAGACGGTGCCCACCCAGCCCTCCACGGTGTCCGTCCCCCTCTCGTCCTCTGGTCCTCAGTCCTCTCTGTCTGACAAGCCCCGGCACGGACCCCGTGGCCGAAGGTGGCTGTGCCCATCACACGCTCTCCCTGGCACAGCCCCCGGCTCTCCGGAGGTGACTGTCCCTCCCTGGCGGTGCTGTCGCCTCCTCAGAGCCCTCTGCCCAGTTTGGAGGATAAATCTGTGCCCAGCTGCTCGTCCCGCCTGGGTGAGAGCTCAGCCCGCAGTGTGACCCCGAGACAGGGCCGGTCCCGCAGCGGCTGCGCTGGCCGGGGGTGACACAGCCGGGACCCAGAGCCCTGCGCTGGCTGTCCCCTCCCGGCCCGGGGTGTCGCACCTGCCGGGCTGGCCTGTCACACAGCCTGGGGCCGCAGGGACCCGCCGCTGGTGGCACAAGGGCAGTGAGGGCGGTGTGAGGGACCTCCGGCACCCCCAGCCTGCGGTTCGGGTGGGTCGAGCTCCGCAGCTGCAGCAGCCCCGGGGCTGTCACGGCCACACACCGAGCAGCGGCTGCTGCCAGCCCCCCACCGCCCCCGGTCCCGCTGCCATCGGCTCCCGCTGCCATCGCTCCTCGGGGTGACAGCTGCCACTGCCCCCGGGCCAAGCACTTCTAAGCCCACTTAAGTCGCACTTTTAAGCGGGAGTTTGGTGGCCACCCCTGATGCTCTGCCTGAGTGTTCCTTAGCCTTCCGTGTCCCCAAGCCTCTCATGTCCCCAAGCTTCTCGTGTCCCCAAGCCTCTCGTGTCCCCAAACCTCTCGTGTCCCCAAGCTTTTCGCCAGGACACCCCTTGCAGCCTCCCCCTGACAAGCGCTCGGTGCAGCGGTGCGGTCACCGACTGCCCGGTGTCACCACCCTCGGTGACATCCCACCCCAGCCGGGCACGGCACGAACCTCCCGGCGGTGCGGGGAGCACGGAGCCCTCGGCGGAGGTGGCAGCGGGGGCCTGCCCGCCCACCCTCGGGGATGTCCCCAAGGCAGGGCGAGGCGGGTGACTGTCCCCGCTCGGGGGTGCCCGGAGGATGCGGGTGCCGCAGCCCCGCTGCCCGCTCGGAAGAGCCGGAGCGAAGCGCTGGCCGGGTACGGGAAGGAGGATTTCGTTCCTTACCTCCTTGCTGAGTAGCCGGGAGGATGGAGAGCAGGAGGAGGACTCCGGGGAGGAGGGGTGCAGCTGCCTGCCTTGCCATCTCTTGAAGCAATGCCCCAGTGCTCCCGCGGGCTGTGTGTTTTATCCCAGAGCTGCTTAATTGTTGCTTCCAAGGATGCGAGGGGAAGGGGAG
>NC_031787.1:477615-479685 GCF_001522545.3 Parus major | reverse complement strand
CCGGTACCGGTGTGCAATGCCCGGATCCCGAAGGCAGTGCCCGGTGCCGGTACCGGTGAGCAATGCCCGGATCCCGAAGGCAGTGCCCGGTACCGGTGGCCCCGGCGGTGGCCGTTAGGTGGCGGGCGCGGGGTGTGCGGCTGCCGGCAGCAAGGGAAAACCGGGAATTTTGCAGGAAAACGTGCTGCCGGGCCCTGGGGTCCCCTCCCGGCCAGGGGTGCCCTGGGGACACGCAGCGCCCGGTCCGGCTGGGGCTGGCGATGGACACGCGGCCCCCGCGACCCCCAGAGCCGGGGATGAGGGGGGGTCTGGCAGCTGGGCCACTTCCAGCCCCAGCACCTTCAGGGGCTCCAGGTTCCATCAGCCCCGAGCCCAAAGCCGGACCCTGCGTGTCCCCACTGAACTCCTCACCCCCCTTTTCGGGGGTCTCTGGACAGGGCTCGGGGAGCAGCTGGGGCAGCAGGGAGTTCATGTGGGATCAGTCACAGGATCATGGGATGGTTTGAGTTGGAAGGGAACTTCAAGCCCATCCCGTTCTCTGAGCTCTCCCTGGAGCCTTCTCCAGGTGAGCACCCCCAGCTCTCCCAGCTTGGCTCCAGAGCAGAGGGGCTCCAGCCCTGGGAGGATCTCTGTGGACTCCAGAGGTGGATAGAACACTGCAGATGGGCCAGAATAGAAGGGGAGAATCTGTGTGGATGTGAATGAGAATCTGCTGTATGGATGAAGGGCAAAGAACGCAAAACCACCCTCTCTACTGCAGGTCCAACACTGCCCTTCCCCACGTGCCGAGGGTTTGAGATGCTGCTTGTCCCAGTACGTGACTCCTCATGACCCCGAAGTGCTGGGAGCGTGTGCACAGACAGCCCTGCCTGCACCGCCTTCCCGCAGGGCTCCCTGTCACCATTGTCCCCATCGCCCTCGCTCCTTCCACCGCTGCGGAAATTGGCAGTCGGTTATCGGTAAATGCACCCGGTTCCTCTCCAGCTGTGCCAGGTGTGAAGGCCCGACCTGGCCGCCCACTTAAAGCCGTGTGAGCTCAGTCCCCGCTAGGGACCGGCCCTCCCGAGCCCGCATGTCTGATCTCAGCTCCCACTTTATTTTAGGGAAAGCACTGATGGCTACGGCCGCAGGAATTCCGGGAGGTGGGAATTCCGGAGCGTTCTGCCCTCCACACCCGGCGCTGGGACACGCCAAGGAGATGGGGAGGGGCATGACCCCCTCGGTGGGCTCTGCATGGAGGCGGATTTTCTATTCACCCGCACAGGGCAAAGGGCTGCGGGCTGGGGACACGGGGCACGACACGGGGAGCGAGCAGGGACAGCGCAGCCAGGCTGGGCCCGTCCGTCCGTCCGTCCGTCCGTCCGTCCCGCTGGCGTTGCCAGGTGATGTAATACTTAAGCGAAAAAGCTCAAATTCCACACGGTCGTTTAACTCGGTCGTTAAACACGATCTGCCCGCTCCAGAGGGAGCAGATGGATGCGGGGACCGGCAGCTTTGCAGCGGCTCCGGCGGCTCCGGGGCTGTGATGGGGCCCGCGGGATGCGGCCCCGGGCCGGGCTGGGCGGGTGATGCATCCTCGATGCGAACACGCAGAGAGCAAGGCCGGGGGAGCCAGACCTGGGACAGCCGACCAGCTCCGAGCAGCTCCCAGCCCCTGCCAGAGAAACGGCTCTGACTGGAAATGCGTATTTTGTACCTAGAAAGAATAGATGGGAACGAGATCTCCCCGCCCCTGGCACTCGCGCCGGGGAACGGGATCCAAACCCTTTGCGATTTGGCCGGAGCCGCCCGCGGGGATGGGCTGGGAGCGTCCCCGGGGCTGGCAGAGGGTCCCGGGGAAGGCGCAGACACCGGCACGCTCTGACGAGAAAGGGACAAGGCACAAAACGCTTCCCACAGCAGGGCCCCTGAGGAAAAGGGGGGTTTGCTGCAGGGTGCAAAGTCGGGGTGAGAAAACCCACACGAGGTCTGCAGCAACAGCATCTACAGCCACAGCCCAGCACAGGGGGGTCATGGCAGCTCCGGGGAGGAGGATGGATGGATGGATGGATGGATGATGGATGATGGATG
>NC_031787.1:460659-475790 GCF_001522545.3 Parus major | reverse complement strand
GATGGATGGATGCTCCCAGTGGCCGGTCAGTGGCAGGTGCAGGTCACACACAGCTGCTGCGGGAAATGCCAGAGAGCCTTAGGCTGCTGTGCCAGGAGCAGGGAGCTCCTGGGGGTTCATCGATGTGCAAAGCGCAGTCCTTTGCCACAGCCACGGGGAGCCGCACACCCGCCCGGCCCCGAGCCCGCTCCGGGCACTGTTAACGGCGTTGTCATGGGAAACGGCACTGCTGGAATATACCGGGATATACCGGGGTGTGCCAGATGTGCCAGATGTGCTGGGATATACCGGGGTGTGCCAGATGTGCCAGATGTGCTGGGATATACCAGGGTGTGCCAGATGTGCCAGATGTGCTGGGATATACCGGGGTGTGCCAGGGTGTGCCAGGATACACCGGGATATACCGGGGTGTGCCAGGATGTACCGGGATGTGAGGCTGGAAGCCACCAGTGTACTCCAGTGTCATGGACAGGATCCTAGAATGGTTCTGGTTCTGCCCCCCTTCGGCCCCCTAAATCTCCCCTGTATCTATGACCCCTCCCTGCAGGCCACGCTTGGCTGCAGACCCTATTGCAGCTCTCCTTGGTCACAGCAATGCTCGTGGCTGTGCCTTCCCTGCAGGCTCTGCCTCTCTCACCCTCTGCCATTCCCTCATGGATAAGCAGCTCTCCATGGGCTGGGAAGAGCCGTGGATGTGGCCGCTGGGGTTGGGATTGTGTTGGAAGTGCTGCAGCCGCAGGACAGCAGCACTGGGATCCCCATCCTTGGACGTGTTCAAAACGTGCCTGGACGTGGCCCTGAGCAGCCTGACCCGACTTTGCAGTGTTCATTTGCTCCAGGGCTGGGCTGGGGACCTCCAGGCGTCCCTTCCAGCCTAAATCCTTCTATGATTTATATCGAATTCTCTCCGGTATTTCTGCAGTTCTGGGAAGCCTTCAGTGATGTATGGTTGAACGGCTCTGATCCGACGCTGGCCAAGGAGGGATTTAGTGGTCCTGGCTCCTTCCATCTCATTCACATTGTCCTTCTCAAGGACAGCTGAACATCTGCTGCCCATAGGTAACTCCAGGCCGCCGCTCCCCGCCTGGGTGTGAAACCTCTGCCTGCCTCCATCCCCGGCTCTGACCTGCCCTCGGAGCTCTCAAGTGATTGTTTTCATCCTGCTCCCGCTGTCTGGGGCTTTCCAAGTGTTGATTAAAAGGTACCATCGCTGCAAAATGTGCTGTCCCTGAGTGGCTGTAGCTTTCAGCAAGGGAGATTCAGTGTTTACTGGAACGGTCAGCACCGAGTCCCTGCCAGATGTCAGCCCTGACCCCCAGCAGTTTCGGCAGCAGATCCGAAACTGGAAGATTGTTTTGTATTCTTGAAAGCGAGGGAAAAAAGCAGGGCATGTTTATCGTGGAGATATTACTTTCCACTGCCTGTGTGCTCTGTGATGGCCAAAGTGTGTTCAAAGAGACTCTCAAACCTCCTTTGTGCAGGGAGTGGGGCTGGAAAATCTCAGCCCAGGGGGGGAAAACCGAAGCAAATCGTGGGCAACAGAGATGTAACTGGTTACACTCAGCCAGAACATGAACTTTAGACACTGCCTGTGCTCCAGTTTGTGTCTGCAGCACCGAGGGGCCCTGAGGAAAAGGCGGTGGAGCTCTGTTTTCTCACAGCCAGATCCTTGTGGTGCTGAAGGGAACACAGAGCAGGCAGGGCTGAGCTGCCTCCCTCCCCTCCCAGTGCACCCTGCAAATGCCAGGTGATGGCTCCCAGAGCCCTGATAATTCTGACCATGACTCAGAGAACAAAAATCAAGAGCAGAGCCTCAAATTAAGAATTATTAAAAAAAAAAAAAAAAAAGCAGCTCTTATTGGGTACATTTTTTTGTGTTCTGCTTTTCAAGCCATAAGGTTTATGCCTCTGGCTTTTCTGTGCATCCTGAGGGGCTCAGAGTTTGCCTTTCAGAAATGTGAAATATGAGCTTCCCTCAGGCATAGGACTCTGGGAGATGGGGATTACAGAACCTGAGAGGCGAGTGATGCATTTGCTGATGGCAACAGCGCTGTGGATCCACAGAGGATGTTCTCCACCCAAAAGTCCTTGCAGGGAACTGTAACTCCCCACACAGGTTGGGGGACACCAGCCCGTCCTGCTTTGAGCTGACGTGGAGGTTGGAAGGGAGCAGCTCAGCCATGGGGTGACCTTGAGATGAGCTCCCTGTGCCAAAACACTTGTCAAGGTGGGGATCTGACAGAGCAGAGGAGGTGGGGAGCTCCTGCTCTCATCCCAGCACCAGCCAGGATTCCCTCACACCTCCTGGTGCTCCTCCAGAGCTGCACCCCTGCAGGATTCTGCCGGTGCATTCCTGGCCACCTCTGGGCTGTTCCTCTCGAGTCAATGCTGTTTTCCAATCTTCCTCCCTGAGCAGCAGCAGCAGCAGATCCTCCCTCAGACGGGCTCTGCCCAGCCCTGGCTGCCTCTCCCCATGGCTGTGGGGCCAGCACAGCCCCTCTGTTCAGCAGTGCCTGTGCTGGGAACATCTCCCCGACACTCCCAGCCTGTGCTCCCTGTGAGCGATGGTGTGGGAAGGGGAGCCAGGTCCCCACACCTCTCCAGACCCCATGGATGCCTGGCACAGCCAGCAGGGATCACGAGAAGCTGCCTCTGTCTCTCCCCCGAGGGTGTGTAAGGGATGATCCAGAGCCTCTTGTTGCTCCATCCCTCTGGAGCTTGAGAGAAACGCTGCTGGAGGAGAGAAGCCCCTTGGTTTGCGGCGACGGGCAGCGTTTTTGGGGCTGTTTCGCTGAGTTCCTTCTCTCTCTCTCCACCAAGCCGCACTCCAGCTCTCAGCTTGCCGGGGCAGCCGTGACTCTGTCGGTGTGCTGGGGCTTGGCTGTGCTCCGAGCAGCCCTGGGGTGCCGGTTCCGAGCGGCGGGGCTGAGCCCCGGGGCCCGGCCGCGCTCCCTGGCAGCAGCCCCGGCACAAACGCGGCGCTGGCGCTTCCTCCCGGCAGCGCGGCCAGGAGGGGTCGGCTGAGGACAGGAGCAGCCCGGGGGTGCCGGAGGGCTGGGGTCGCTGCTGGCCGCTGCCAAGTTGGGAATTGCTGCCGTGCCTCGTCTCTTCCGCCGGCTTTTGAGGTGTTTCGGGTTCTGTTCTTTGCCGGCGTCCATCAGCAGCCCCGGGAATTTGGGGCTTTTCCCTGATGTCAGAACTCCCGCTCTCGCCACACACAAACAACCCGTTCCCTCCAAACTGTCCTTCTTGCACAGCCATTGCTAAATTTTCCTCCCAGCTGCCAAGTTTCACCTGTTGTCTCAAGCGATGTCATCTCCATCCCCCAGGTCCCCGATGCCCTGAGATAACGGAGGCTTCACTGTCCTCTCCTTTATTCCCGGGAGCAGGGGAGATTCCTCAAACTGCCCGCGGATGTTTGAAGCTGCTGCTCAGTGCCCTGGCATCAGCCGTGTGCCAAAATCTGCCCCAGGGATGGGCAGGGATGGAAGGTTTCAAAGCTTTCGGGTTCACCCCTGCGCTGCCACCCAGATCCCGTTGCCCACGGTGATGTTTTGGTTCAACTCGGCCAGCTCAGACGTCATTTGTAACTAGCACATGGATAATATTTCAATTTAATTAATTCAATTAATCTTTGACTGCAGAATGTTGCCTCGGGCCAGGTGAGCTGCACGCTGAAGAGTGTGCAGACAGAGCATTGATGAAATATTTCACTATTTCAAAGGAAAATTTGGGAGATTTTTTTGTTCCAGCATGGAACTGGATTTTATTTCAGGGCTGAACACATAAAGCAAACCCAGCCATTGCACTTCAGGCTGAAGCAGGCTTTTTTCACTTTGAATCCCAATTATTAGTTATTTAGCTTTGGTTTCAGGGGTAGAATTCACAGAGATCCTGGGTTTAGGTAGAACTGACAAGCATCAGGCTTTTAGGTGCCTTGGAATTGCTTAGGGAAGGCGTTTCCCAGTCCCAGAGGTGATGGATCTGGGGAGCTCCAGCCTGATCAGGTGAGAGAGCTGGGAGCTGTGTGGAGGCTTCAGGAAGGTGTCCAGAGATGAGATGGGTGAGACCCCCCCAGCTGCAGGGCCACCGCTGTCATGCCTTAACCCAGGGGGATGCGAGAAGCAGCCAAGCACCCGGACAAAGAGCGAGAGGAGACTGAGGGAGAAGCCGTGAGAGCTCCCCCGGGGGTGCTGCATGAGAACATCCTCGGGATCAGCATCACTTGAAGGAGACAGCGGCTTTGGGGTGGTGTTTGTGAGGGGAAGTGTTCCCGCAGGGAATGCGGCCGATGCCCGGAGCGGGCAGTGCCCGAGGGACGGGACCCGGCCCGGGCACACCGGGGCTGCGGGCACGGGCTGCTCCGCTCACAGTCCCTGCCATCCCTGCTGGAGCTGCTTCTCCTCGCAGCACTTCACAACTCAGCACTCTCGAGTTAATTAGAGAACCATCTGCCCCCTTCTCGCACATCATAAAAGCGTGTTTAAAGCCGGGCGATAAAAGGGAGCTGGGCTGGGTCACTGCGGGCTCCGAGCCCTGCAGCGCTCCCTGGCCCGCTCTCAGACCAGGTGCGAAGGATGTTTGAGTCCATCTGAACTTGCTCTGCTGCCAGCTTCCTCGAGAGACTCCCAAGCATTTCACAGCTCGCTCTCAGGCACGCTTTGTTCTCTAACAGTCTCCTACAGCCTGTCCCTGCTTAACTCTCCTGGCTCCCTCTCGCTCCCGGTGCTGAGTTCTTGTTTTCCAAAGGAAACTTGGAACCTCACCCGGTGCCAGCTCCTGGTGGTGGCCAGCAGGTCTGACCCTGGTTTGGTCTTCAGATGGCTCTAGACCTTTCTGGGTGGCTGTGGACAGAGCAGCCCCTGTCCCCTTCCTGAGCATGCAGACTGTAGGACGTGACCTGGAATGGCTTTGGGCACATCCTGGGGGACACGGGACAGTGAGCACACAGGGACAGCTGCTCCAGCTGCGCTCGTGCCCGTCACTAAACACCGGGAGAGCTCCTCTTCCCTCACTTCTGCCTGGAGGACAAGTTTCCCTCCCATCCTGGTGTGCAGGGCAGAACAACTCGCCAGATGTTTCATGTTAAAAACTCCCTCTTCCTCCTTTCTGCTTTCTTGAAGGAGTCTCAGACGGGGAGGTGAGGACCCTGTCTGCTCTGCTGAGGACCACCTAATCTGATCAGGTCCCTTCTGGCACGAGGCACATCCAGGCTGCCATCAACCCCACATTTGAATATTGAGATGGAGTGCAGCCCTGGGCACAGAGCCACGGAGCAAATCGGGTCAGCAGAGAGCTGTGAAGCTGCAGAACCAGAGCCTGCAACATCCTGCAAACCCACGGGGCTGTTTGCAGGAGTTCAGGGCTGTGGAGAGTCACCAGTGTTGTGGGACCGTGTGGCCTGAGGAGGTCACTGGGAATGGGGACCTGCTGACCATCTGCACAGGGGTCTAAACTGAGACAAAAATCCCTCCAGATGCTCCCCAAAGAAATGTGTTCCAGCCCAGCTGAACAGACCCTGGGGAGGGTCCACCACACGGCCTCCGTGTCCCCTGACCAGCACAGAAGGATGGAGAGATAGGAACAGCCTGCTGGTCAGTGCTCCAGGACCCTGGGATTGGAGAAGGGAGATGGCTCTGAGATGTTCAGAGGCTGAGGAGAGGAACAGTCACTGAATCACAGACTGGCTGAGGCTGGCCAGGACTCTGCAGGTCACCCCCTGCTGGAGCAGGGACACCTGGAGCCAGTCACCCATGGATCCACGGTGTCCACTGGACTGTGTCCATGGCTCAGAACAGGTCCAGGGCCCATTGTAAGATGGATAGAAGGAGGAGCTGTACCCTGGGACACTTCAGGAAGGCCAGGACACTCTGGTGGACCCAATCCTCCTGGCCCTGTGTGGGGCTCACAGCAGCTCTCTCTCCCTCCTGCACACCCGTGGCACCGTGACTTCCCTTTCCTGGAGCACCAGGATCACCACCAGTGTCAGGAAGAACATCCCCAGTATGTTCCCCAGTTCCCCAGTCTGCTGGGGAGGCTCTGGGCAGGGGGACCTCAGTCCTGCTCTCCAGGGATGGGGAATGGGTGAGGAATGAGGAACAAGCAGACCCCCAGCACGTTCCTGGTGTTCTTGCAGCCCGTTCTGACATGGGTTTCAGGATCTGCAGGACCACTGGTGTCCCAAGCCCCAGCACAGCCGAGGAGGCTTGGGGAGAACTGAACACTGTGTCCCTGCCAGGCTGCCCCTGGCTCTGGGACAGCCCTGGCTGGTTGTGCCTGCAGAGATGCCTGGACCTGGCTGTCCCAAAGGATGCTGAGCTGTGAGCAGCAGGCCCTGGGCTATTTTTACTGTGCCCAGGCCTTGCCCTGCATTCCTCTGCCCTTGGGCTATGTTTAGACAATTTTGCAGGACACACTCCTACTCCAAACCCATTTTTCCTGCATGACTGAATTCCCACAGGACAGAGGAGCAGGTGAAAGCCAAGGCAAGGCCACGGGCTCTGTGTGCCTGGGCCAGGTGGATGGCACAAGCAATGTTGGTGTTGGGCTTTTTGGATTTAGCAGGGTCCACTTGCTCCTCTCCCAGTGGATTGAGGAGCGTTGGGGTGGAATTGCCAGGGCTTGGGGCATCCCATCATGGATGGAGCTCTGCAGGAGGACAGGGAGACTCTGGCCACCCCATGTCCCTTGCTCTTGATCCACTCCTGGACGAGCTCGATGGAGAGCTCATGGACACATCTCTCCTGAGCACTGCAGAGCTCTTGTCTCCTCCTTGGACATCACTGTGGCTTCCCAGCCAGATGTCCAGCTCTCTGTGCTCCTGGGGCCTGGGAAAGTGGGTCACCTTTCAGGGGGACAAGTGTTAAACATTGTCCTCCCTCCCCGGGCTCTGGCACAGCTCATCTCTGCGGTGCCTGAGTGGGGAGCTTGTTAAGTGAGTATGAACATCCTTGAGTGTAATCCACACGCAAATGCTCAGTTAAATTGAAACCAGAAGATCCCGTTAGCAGCACGGTTTATTGCCATTAACCCTTGGGTGACACCAGCTGGACTTCCCCTGCTGTGCCAGGAGGAAATGGTTCCACTCAAAGCTCCAGCCCTGGCCTGGAGTCTGGGCATGGACAGCTGTGGCCACAGCTGGTGCATCTCCAGCGGCCAAGCCCCAATCCAAACCCAGGAGTGCACCAGGAGAAGGTTCTGGAGCGCACAGCTGGAGGTCAGCAGCATCCCAAACGGGAGGTGTCCCTCCCAGTCCAGGAGAACACCTGGAATGGTCCCCTGGCACAGCCAGAAGGGCTCCCCGCTGCCCTGCGGCCACTGGAGCCCCTCAGAGGCCTCTTTGGAGGAGTTGTGAGGAGAACACCTGCCCCAGACAGAATCCCCACCACACCTTGCTCCAAACATGTTGTGGGATGCACGGGGGATGCCCAGAGGTTCTGCTGCTCCCTGCAGCCCACCTGTGCCAGGTGCTGCAGCTCAGAGGAGGCGCTCGGACATGGGGCCACGTTTCACCAGGGGCTGCAGAGTCCCCACAGGGACAGGGAGAGGATGGACAAGACAAACTGCCAAGTGGCCATGGAGCAAGGGGAGAGGGCCGAGGAGAGGAGATGGATCTTGGGCTGTGGTGAGTGAGGGCAGAGCACTGAGCTGTGCCCGAGGAGGGAGCAGGGGACAGCCCTGTGTTTGCAGTGTTAGGGCAGGGCCACAGCAGCCTGTGCTCATCCACCTGCTGCCTGTTCCCCTGCTGTCATCTCGTCCTCCCCTGCAGTCCCTGCCCTCTGCTCTCCCGATTGCTCCATCCCTGGTTTCTCCACTCATCCCTTCCCCAGGTCACCCCGGCCCTGTCACCAGAGCCAAGCTGGGACCATGCCATGGGGTTTTCCCCCTCCTGCTCTGTGCAAACCCCTCTTTGCATCCCAAAACCCTGCCTGGGGATGGGACTTGTGTGAGGCTCCGAGCTCTCCGTGCCCGCAGTGGCAGCAGCTGCACGGGATGTTGGCAGCAGGCACGGTGACCTCAGCGACGCGGAGCCGCTCCGAGCTCCCCCGCTCCAGGGAGCACAGGCAGCTGCCAGCGGGAGCCAAGGTGCACGAGGGGAAGGCTTAGGACATGGTTGGCAGGGCCACGGCCACCCCTGCTCCAAGAACCACAGAAATATGTAAATGAGAAACTCGGCCCCTTATTTATGAGACTCCGCGATTCATTTTTCATTTGGGGAATGCGAACGAATGAAAATATGAAATATTTCTCCGATGACACAGTTTCCACCCAAGAAAGCACATTCCTTGGAGGCGATGTGCATGTGGAAGAATGGACACAGGACCAGGCCTGGGCCCTGGGGCCAGCAGTGAAAGTCTTGGTGAACTGGAAATCCCTTCTGGAGTGCTGGAAGGGCCAGAACCGAGGACAAGGGACAGAGCTCAGCTGGCCCAAGAAGGGAGGAGGAGGAGGTTGCACCTCATTTACAACCAGAGCAGGGATCCATCTCCCTTCTGCCCACTGAGAACAGATCCTCTCCTCCCAACATCTACGAAATGCTCACTCTGGTAAGGCCTGGATTTCCCAAGGATGTCCAAGTGTTCCCATTTATTGCCTTAACAGCTAAAATTCATTACTCAGCTGGCTCCTTCAGGATGGTCAGTGTTTCCATGTCCTTCACGAGCCCCAGAGGGCAAATCCACACTAATAAATCTATGGATTCAGTATCCACACGATGTCAGACCAGACCTCGCTGTCCCCAGCAGTGTTAGTACCACAGACCGAGCACACTCCACCTTCTGGTCCCGCTTATTTCCACACTTCATTCCTGGAAGGTTTGTTCCAGCCCTTCCCCTCCCCTGGTCCTGAGGCACCAGAGGTGTTCTCCACCAGCCTGAATCCCTCTGTGCCTCTTCCAGCAGAGCCCCTCAGGTGGGATCCCCCCGCTCTGCAGGTTGGGACAGGAGACTCCCAGGGCTCCCAGGAGCTCTGTCCCAGTGCTGGTGGTGTCCCAGCCCTGCTGGCCCTCCCCAGTCCATGCTGACTCATTCCCACGGGAGCCGTGCTGAACTGGAGCCAGTTCCTCTAGGAACTGGGGTGGGTGGGCTGAGATCACCACGGGGTTTGATTTTCCTGATGTACTTAGGGTGTATTTAGGGCCCATTCCAAGATCACCTTTAATCTCCACTCTTCTCCCCTCACACCGACCCCCTTCCCTTTCCTGACCTGCCCACAGAGTCTGTCACTATTTGCACCTTCCCAAGGTCCAGCTCAGTTCTCATTTCCACTGGGCACTTCCAGCTCCTCAGACAGACTTTTCCCTGAAGATCTGTCTGGTCTCTTTAAGCTCTGCTCATCCTCACTGTGGTTTTAATGGGCAATCCTCTGTTGTGAGATGTACCACCAAGTTTTGTACCTTTGCCTTGAGAATTCTGTCATCCCCGAGCACCTTCAGCCTCTGGGCTCTTCAGCTCAGTTGACTTGAATCCCTAAAAATCTCCCAATATGGGAAAGAGGAATCCTCTACCTGCGCTGCTGATCTGGCAGGGGTTATTCTTCAGTCTGCTCTAGATGAATCCTACGTGGCCAACGTGCACATTCCACAAATGGCTTCTCCATCGTGTTCCCCCGACAGCAAAGTCCAAGTCTAAAATAGTAAATTCTGGAGCCATCTATCAGCTGCCACATCCCAGAATAGGCAGCAGTGTTTGCTCTCCAATCTATATCTGGAAGTGAAAGGCCCCCTCAGTGACAGCAGGATTTATGAGCAGTTGTGACCAAGGGACATGTGCAGGCTGCCTGCTCTGGGACCTAAAGAGGACTCGGGCACAACCAGTGGGAAAAGCCCCTGGGGACTGTGCTGAGCTCCTGCTCCACAGCCCCTTGAGCCCAGGACATCCCTCTGCAGGGTTTCTCCACCCCAGCTCCCTGAGGGATGGGGACAGACCTCATCCCACCCATCACTTTTCATCCATCACGTCTTCGGTGACTCCAGCAGCCTCCAAGCAGACTTGAACATCACCAGGAACTTCTGAGCACAGCCTCCTCAATAAAAGAAGATTGGTTTTCTGCATTCCCCATCCCAGGGGTCATCCCATGCCCTCACTCACATTACCAGGTGTCCTGTGAGGAGCTCCTTGGGCTCCTGCACACGCCTCTCTTCACGGCTTGGCCTCAGTCACGTTTCCTCATGGGCCCTGTGCTCCCCTAAGCCCAGCCCTGTGTCCCCTTGAGCTGGGTCCTTGGTTGACCATGCTGGAACCTGGGGGAGACTCCAGCCACAGCCACTTCTGCCCTCACAGATTTGTCCCATGCCCAGATCCACTCTTGAGGGGACTTTGGGTTGGGATGGCCATAAAAAGTGACATGCTGGGGTGGGTCCCGTCCTCCTCCCGGATGGGAAGGGACTGGAGCACATGGTGCCTGGGGGAAAATGAGACATTAATCAGTAAGGGACTCTCTAATTGCTGTTTTCAGCTGCCTAATGAGTTACAAAGACAGAGCCAGACTCTTCTCAGGGGTGTGAGAATCATCCAGGGGCCGCCAGTACAAGTTGTGATGAGAGAAAATCCAGCATGAGGTGAAGAAAAAGAAAGATTTGCACAGCAAGGGTGAAAATCCTCTTTGGAGATGTTCACAACTGGCCTGGACAGAACCCAGAGCCACCTGGTCTCTCCTTGGAGCTGGCTCTGCTCGGAGGCAGCGATCCCTCCCCTCCTGCAGCTCCGTGCCATACTACGATGTCCTGCAACACATGGTCCTGGCTTTTGTTCCAATTGAAGGAACTTTATTCCCCAAATATAAACAGTCTGCTCCTTTCAGGGAAATCTGCTGGCCTCTCTTCAGAGCCAGGGAGCCACATCGCCGGTGAGAGCCCGGCCATTGATTTATTGGTGTGACCACGGCCAAGTTGGACAGCGCTGCCGTGCCGAGATCCAGCATCCTCAAAAGGCAGGAGAAACCCAGGCTATCAGCTTGTCCATCTCCTGCTAATCCATCCTAGGGCCTTCACAACCATCAGCATAATCAGCTCACAGATGAAAGCCACTGGGGGAGTGCATCCATCATTGTTAGGCTGATTAGAGCTAATTCACAACATGTCTGTTTTCCAGAGATTGTGTCTTTTCTCTGCCTCGCTTCCTGTTTGCAAGCAGACTGCAGCAGTCTTTAATTAATTGTGGCTTCAAATTATGCCGGCACTTCTCAGGGAATAAATAAATCTTCTCTGAGTGAGCGGGGCGTTTTGCAGGGAAGGCAGAAGCTGGAGGGGAGCGAGGGACATCTCCGTGGGCAGGGCTGTGCCCTGTGCCAGGGCCCAGGGCTGACCTCCATCCCTTTGGAGCTGAGTTCTCCTGTTCCTTGGCCGTTCCAAGGGCTGGTCCCTCTGGTGAACGGCCTGTACAAAGCATCTGCAGCCCACTCCTGATCTGCACAAGGAATGCAAGGGAATTTTCCTTGGGAATTACTTTCACTACTTGCTCCGCTATTGCTGTCAAAGGGCCATGAGAAGTGATTGCCATAATGATGGTTGAAATCCAGTTTCCCTTCTAAGCCTTTTTTCATGTTATTTAGAGCTCAAATCAACTCTTTTTTGGTTGAAAGTTTCCACTCTTGGGTTCAAGCCAAAAGCGGATTTTTCAAGAAATTGGAACCGACTGGGTTCAGTCATTTCTGAGTCACACACATGGAAAAATACACATTTCCCCCTCGTGCTCCACGGAGACACTTTGGACATGTACAACTCAAAACCAGCTGGAACAAGAAACTTCAGACTTGGCTTGTTTGAGAGTCCACACCGAGGTGTAAAAATCACGCCAGGTTTGGAGAAGCTCACATTGGCATTTTCACACTTCCCTCCCCAAAAGAGCTGTTGAGTGGTGTGCAGTGGGCAAGAAGACACTCTGTTCTCTCCCCCGTTGCTTTACATCGCTCTCTCCAATGGGATAATCCCAGGGGATTAGCATTTAAAGTAATGAATGTTTAAAGTTAGCAAGAGAAGAATTCCAGCAATGTTCAATTCTTCCTAAGCCCCTTAAATGGAGCCGAGCAGAGGGGGCCTCGAGCAGGGAGACATCAGTCAGCTCCTGGAGTCCAAGAGAGGACACACAGGGCATGGGCCCTTCCTCGGCGCAGGGCAGGCACAGGGACTGTCACCCTGAGTGTCCCAGTGGCTGGGACAGTGCTGTGCCACCACCCCAAGGGCTGAGGAGCTCCATGCTTTGCTCCATGGCAGTTCGAGGGCTCCATGTGACATCCTGGGACTGAGGCAGGGACAGAGGCCAAGTTTCAGTCACCAAATCTTTAACCACAACCCACTTCTTTCTTCCCTAAATGAATTGTGTCAAGACCACGTGAATCTCACTGCTGGAATTTTCTGCCTTCCTCTCCTCGAGGCAGGGAATGGGCATGGAATGAGGAGTCTCCACAAGACAAAGACACTCCTGGGACAAATGAGCACGTTTGGCCAGATGGGTGGTGTGTGTTTGCCCCCAAACCTGCCCCTTTCGTGCCCAAAATATCAGCTGGGGGAATCAGTTTTCACCCCAGCCCCCAGCTGTAGGGCATCTTCAGCTGCATGGCTGTGCCAGAGGGGTTTCCCTAAGGAGATGGCCAAGGGAGACTCTAGCTTTGAGGATTTCCCAAAAGGCCAATTTTTGAAAGCAGGTTCTTGGGCTCAGGATGTCCAGGGTGCCCAGAGTGCCCAGGGTGCCCAGGATGCCCAGGATGCCCAGAGTGCCCAGAGTGCCCAGGGTGCCCAGGGTGCCCAGGATGCCCAGAGTGTCCAGGATGCCCAGGATGCCCAGGATGCCCAGGATGCCCAGGATGCCCAGGATGCCCAGGGTGCCCAGGATGCCCAGGATGTCCAGGATGCCCAGAGTGCCCAGGATGCCCAGAGAGCAGCAGGAAGGCTGTGGTCAGATGAGCCCCATGGCCTGCCCTATCCCCCATCCCTGTGGGGTGGGTGGTGTGGGGCAGGGAGGCGCCTGCCCGGGACAAGTACTGCAATCCCTGGGGAGCAGGGCTGCGATAAATCGGGTATTTCACACCCTTCCCTGCCAAGGAAGGGGATGGAAGTGGGAGGGAGAGGCCAGGAGGTGCAGAAGGGGCTGGGAGAGGAAAGCAGCAGCATGAGTCATGGCAGCTGATGGGCAGGACACCCACAGGAAACGCCTTTTCCCCTGGATAAGGTGCGAGGGGCGAGCTGGCACCAGCCCCTGGGCACAGGTTGTCCCCAGCTGGGTGCAGGGCACACGTAGGAGCAGCAGAGCCAGACAGAAGCTGGCAGAGGCTTTACTCAGCTGTTTACTCTGCTCCTGATCTTCTGGCCAGGGCTGAAGGGTTCCCTGCAGTGTCCCCCGTGTCCCCAGCAGCCCCATGGCCAGAGGGCACCTGCAGCCCTGCTGTGCAGCTTGTGCATGAAGAGTCTGGGAAAGCTGGGGCTCCTCCTGGGTGTGCCCTGCTTTGGGCAGGGAGAAGGATGATGGTGAAGTCCCAGCAGAGCTGGAGAATCATGGCATGGTTTAGGTTGGAAGGGAACTTAATCTCATCTCATTCTACCCCTGCCAGGGCAGGGACACCTCCCACTGTCCCAGGAGCTCCCAGCCCTGTCCAGCCTGGCCTTGGGCACTGCCAGGGATCCAGGGGCAGCCCCAGCTGCTCTGGGCACCTGTGCCAGGGCCTCACCACGCTCACAGGGAGGATTGTTTGTTCCTAATATCCAATCTAAACCCTGTTCTCTGTCAATTTGAACCCATTCCCCCTTGTCTTGTCACTCCAGGCCCTTGTAAACAGCCTCTCTCCACCTTTGCTGTAAATTCCCTTCAGAAACTGGAAGGGCACAACCAGATCACCCTGAATCCTTCTCTTCTCCAGGATGAACAATTCTCTCAGCCTTTCCTCACAGCAAGCTGTTCCATCCCTCTGACCAGCGTGGTGCCTCTTCTGGACTTGTTCCAACAGCTCCGTGTCCCTCCCTGTGTCCATCCCAGCAGACAGGAAGGACGGTGTCCCCTGAGTTCCCCCAAACACCTGCTATAAAGTGATGGAGCTGGTGTTTCAGAGCACACTGTGGAAATCCTGCCCAGGGGTGGCTCGAGGCTCGTCCCTAAACAAGCCCTGGAGAACAGCACAAGGCAGTTCCGTGTGGAAGGAGAGCAGATCATGCTGCCCATCACCTCTGTCCGGCAAGGGTGATGGAACAAAAATGTGGGCACAGCAGAGATCAGGGGGAGAAGCAGCTGGCCCAGGCTGGGACTGGAGCAGAGCTGGTGCCCACACCAACGTCCAGGGATGCCCAGAGGATTCAGGAGGAATGGCACAGGGTCCAGAAGGCTCCTGGGTGCTCTGCCATCCCACCCTGCCCCAGCCCTGGGCCTGGGCATTTCCACAGAGGCAGAGCTGCTCCAGCTGCTTTATTCTCACTGCTTTGTTCTCACTGCTTTCCTCTCACTGCTTTCTTCTCACTGCTTTCTTCTCACTGCTTTATTCTCACTGCTTTCCTCTCACTGCTTTCCTCTCACTGCTTTGCTCTGAGCGCTTTTCCCTGTTTAACTTACTTTCCCCCACTAAAGCCCATTTGATATCCTGTCTGCCACGAGAGGAGAACAGTCTGTTCCTTCCCCTCTGGAGCTGTTTTACGTCTTTGAAAGGACCGGCACGGCTGCCCTTGCCAAGGCTCTGTGAGCTCCATCCTGATCTCCAGAGCGCTGTCCATCATCCATCCCATGGACAGTGGCCTTTTCCCTGTCCTCCCTGCCCTGCCACGAGCAGAGGCAGCAGGGGCAGCGTGGGCAGGGCCCTGGCACTCACCCCACGGTGCAGCCTCACTGCCACACACGTGTGTCACCACAGCAGGGCCTGGCACGGGCACTGGGAGTCCCACACACACCACAGGGAGGGCACAGAGGGCACGAGCTGGAGAACAGCCCAAAGCCTGCCATTAATGGCACAGAATGGTTCAAACTCCCCACGGCTGCCAGGCTGGGCTGGGAACATGTGTGTGCTGTGAGCAGCCCAAATCTCCGGTCCCTGCAGGCACAGAGCAGCACCCGGCACCGCGGGGATGTGGGGAGGGATGGTGGGAGTGATGCTGAACCAAACGATGTGGGGAGGGATGGTGGGAGTGATGCTGAACCAAACGATGTGGGGAGGGA
>NC_031787.1:454536-459633 GCF_001522545.3 Parus major | reverse complement strand
GCCCTGCTCGCTGGCCTCCCTGCACAGTGCCAGGGACAGGGCTGGGGCCAGGCAGGGGAAATGCAGGCACCGTCCTTACAGCTTTTGGTCTTTTTCCACCGAAGGGTTTTGGGGTGGGGGGTGGTTTATATCTCGATTTTTTTGGAAGGGTTTTGGTTTGATTTCCTCCTCCGCCAAGCACTAAGCAATCGCTCTTTCCCCCCTTGGCAGGAGCTGCCTGTCTCGTGGTGTTGACCTTGGCAGGGTTTTCTCTGCGGCTGGAGCAGACTCACACCATAAATTCCCTGTCTTCTAGGAATCCAGCATGGGAAAGAAAAGAAACACAAAAGAGAAACGTGGATTAAAATATTTTGCATCTTAACACATAATGAAGAGGGGTTGGCATGGAGCAGCAGATGACTTCCTCGAGCTGAGAGGTGTTACACGGCACCCCAGGCAGGTCTGGGTGTGGGCAGTGCCAGCACCTGGTGTCTGTCACAGGTGTGTGGGGACAGGAGCTGCCCTGTCCTGAGAGCCATGGCAGGGTGGCACTGTCCTCAGGCACACACAGAGATGAGCATCCAGGACTTCTGCCTCCCCCACCACGGGCCCTGCTGGTGTTTGGGCAGCAGGAGAAGCTGCTCCAGGAGCCTGGGGTGGGAGGGGGGCCCAGAAGAGAGGCTGAGGTTCTGGAGGAGAGGGAAGCGCTGCTGGGGCAGGGTTTGGGGTTAGAGGTAGGGTTAAGGTTAGGACTGTGCCCGCTGCCCAGAGCACACCAGTGCTGGCAGTGTCCCCTGGCCAGTTCTCCCACAGCTCCCAGGCTGGTCAAAGCCACCTCGGGCAGCGTTCCCAGAGCATCCTGGGCCCAGGGTGGTTGAAACCAAAGTGATTGCTTTAAGTGACTGCTCTCCCAAGCAGGTGAGGCCAGCACAGCCCTAACTGGATCCAGCTGAATCACCTGGGGCAGATAAAACAGCAGTGACTCAGACTCTGAGTGAGCACAGCCAGCTCAGTGCCCAGGGGATGAATGTGCAGCACCCTGGAGTGTGGGAACAGCCGCAGTCAGTGCCACTCCACAGCCCCAGGATACCGAGGAGAGAGCACTCTTTGTGGGACAAGCTCTGAGCCTGGGATGTGCAGGGTCCTGCTGGGTGTGCAGGAGCCCAGAGGAGCTGGGGACAAGTGAGCAGGGAGTGCTGCAGCACAGGGCAGCCACCAGTGGCACTGCCAAACCCCCTGCACGGAGCCTGAGGGGTTTGAGGCCAGGTCATGATGCCTGAGCAACCTGGAGCAAGGTGTCCCCAAGGGTGACTGTGTCCCCTGCATGGAGAGCCAGCAGTCCTGCACCCTGCCAGGGCTTGCAGCGGCAGCTTGGTGCCTCAAAATCCCAGCTGTGAGCCCTTCCCTGTGAGCCTGCTCCCCACAATGAGTCCCCACATTGGCTGAGTCCCCAGCAGGGACAGGACAGGGACACCTGAAGGTCCTGGCCACAGGCTGTGGGCAGCTTGAGAGCTGGCAGGAGATAAAATCCATATTTCCACAGAGGGGAGAGAGGCTTTTAGTGTGTCAGGGTAAACCCTGTGCTGAGAACTCCGCAGAGCTGTGAAGGCAGCACAGGCAGGCCCAAAGTGAGGAGGGGTCCCAGGGGGCTGAGCCATGACGTGGGGAGAGGAGTGGTGCTGTGCTCAGGGAGCAGCTTTACATCTCCTGTGCGCTGGGAATGCCAAAGCACCGTGTCTCTGACACTGGAAAAGGGCCCCATTTCCCAGAACTGTAACCTGCTCTAAGCCCAAGCAGCTGGAAGGAGGCCCTGAGTCCCCCGAGCGTGAGCGATGCTTCTCATCTCTCTTCAAACACTTCCCAGCAGCCATCCCCCCTGCCCAGCCTCAGCACAGCTCCTTCCTGCTTCCCAGAGCTTCCCGGGACCGGGGAGAGCTGGAAACCTGAACAAAGCCTCCAAATGGGCTGGGAGGAAAGAGGAAATTGATAAGGAATGTGAAGCAAAAGGGTCACACGGAAAAATCTGTGGGTAGCAAATCATGGAATCACAGAATGGTTCCTGTTGGGGGAACTTAAATCCCATCTCAAACCACCCCCTGCCATGGGCAGGGACACCTCCAAGCCCTGTCCAGCCCGGCCTTGGACACTGCCAGGGATCCAGGGGCAGCCACAGCTGCTCTGGGTGACCTAAACACAGAATGCCCTGGGTTGGAAGGGGACCACAAGGATCAAGTCCAACTCCTGTCCTGCACAGGAGGCTGGGTGGGAATTCCCTTGGGAGCACATCACGAGAGGGGACAAGTAGGAATGGTGTAGGCAGCTCCTTCCCTGGGGCCTGCAGGTGCAAACACCTACGCTGGGTGTGCAGGCTGTGTCACAAATTCTGCAGCCCCTGTCTGGGGTTACTCTCACCAAGGCTTTTATCCATGTCCCACCAGAACGTGGCTGTGGTGGGAGGAGAGGAAAGGAGAATGTGGAATAGGGAAAGCAGCCTGGGAAAAGGGGTGAACGTGAGCGGGAGGCACCAGGAACCCCCAGACACAGGCAGGGCTGCTGAGGGAGCCCCTGAGCTGGGGACACTGAGGGACAGGGAGGACAGCTCTGATCCCAGACCGTGCAGGGAAGGAAAATGGGGTAGAAGAGGCTCTGGGCTCTGCAAAGCAGGGATGGGAGGGGGAAGGGGAGGATTAAATGGCACCAAGGAGAGCAGGAATGATATGAACGGTGCCCTTGAGCATCACCCTCACCCAGCCCTGCAGAGACCCTCCTGCAGCATCACCTCAGCACGGCTGGGACTCACAAAGTGATGAATTCCCTGTGGGCTCCCCAGGATGGTCCCCAAGGGGTCTCTCTGTGGCAGAGGAGCAGGGCTGGCAGCACAGGAGGGAGCAGACAGGTCGTGCAGGAGGGTGGCCAGGACCGCACTGCCCTCGGCCGTGGCAGGGTGTGCATGGCCTGGTCCCCAGGCTGCAGCCACAGGTCGAGTTGTGGCCTGGGAAGTGCTCCTGAGGGACCCATTCCCATTCCAGCTACCACAGGCACCCTCCCGGCTAAATCCTCCCCAGAAATTTTTCAAGCTCCATCTTGAAACCAGTCGGGCTATTTGCAGTGCTGGCCACGTGCCAGGGTCTGTAGTTCACCAGAAATGTCGTGTTTGTTTGTTTTTTCAGTCTGGGCCGGGGCCAAGCTGGACCCACACCAGGGTTTTTTGAAGTTTCCTGTGCACTGCAGCCTTCCCAGCCCCACGGAGAATTGAAGGGCTCAGCTCCTCCCCAGCTCACAGCAGCTGATGTGACCTCAGCTGTGACAGCACCCAGGGCTGCTCCAGGTGGCTCTCCCCAGGCCTCACCAAGGGGATCCATGGTGACACAGAGGTGCTGAAGCCTCTGAAGGTGATTATTGACAAGTTTTGGGTTCAGTGCAGGTGTTGGCCCTCGCTGACCCCAGGAGAGGCTGTGCCGGGGCTGCCTTAGCAAGGGGGGATGGCTCCTGTCTCTGCAGCACAGCCACATTCACGGCCAGCTGATAGCCATCTGCTCCCCTGCCAGCATGTTCCTCCAGCCTAAATAGCTCTGATCCCTCCTGCAGTTTACTCCCAGATGTATTTATAGAGCAGCTCTCTCCCAGCCTTCATTTTCCTAGACTAAACAAGCCCAGCATTTTCATGCTCCTCTCCCAAAGCCAGCTCTCCTTCCACCCACCTGTCCCTCTGCCCATGGAGCCCCTCACGGTGCTGAGCAGGGCTGGGACAAGGCCAGCTGTGGCAGTGTCCCCTCCACAGCGTGGGGATGGGCCAGTCCCCACTGTGGCCACCCTGCCACCAGGGATTGTCCTTCAGGAGGCCAAGGTGGTGACTCCTGTGTTCCCACACTGCTCCTCCGCTCCTGTTTCACCTCCCGTGGGCACCTCTGGGGGGGACTGTGCAGATCTCTGACTTTGTTCAGCTCCCAGCCCAGCCCTTCCAGGCCATTCTGGTGCTTCTGTGTGCCTGTGATGTGTCAAAGGCAGAGTGGCAGCAGGACCAGGGCAGGGCCTGTCCCCCTGTGCTGGCTCCAGTCCCGTGTCCAGTCCAGGGCCCCCAGGACAGGACAGACCCCGAGGGGCTGGAGCGTGTCCAGGGCAGGGAACATTGCAGATATTGTCACTCCAGGGGAGAGGGACAGGGACCCTCAAAGCACCACAGGAGACCCTCCACACCACAGGGCACCAGAGGGTCTCCCTGCTGCCTGGGGCTCCCCAAAAACCAGTTCATTTCTGGAGAGAAAAGGTTTGTGCCCAGCACGAGGTGGTGACAGTGTGAACTTCACAGGAACAGCAGAAATGAGGCCCTGGCCTGGCCTGGGAGGCTGCAGCAGCCGGAGGCACAAACGTGGTTCAGGGGAGTTCGCTGTGAGCAGGAGGGATGAGGGATACTGCCCCAACCAGTGACGGTGCTTTCTGGGCTCAGGAAGAGCCAGTTTCCTAAATCTGAGAACAATTACGACCAAGATTGTCTTGGAGGAAGAATTTAAACAGAACAAAATGGGAACTGTGGCTGGGAACCATTCAGAAATACTTTCCAACGAGCCCGAGTGTTGGCTGGAGGCAGCGGAGCCTGGACGACTGCGAGACCCAGCAGCCACCCTGGGCTGGCAGAGCTCATCCCTGTCCCCCAGCAGAGAGCTCAGCAGTGCTGCTCACACCGTGTCCCTGTGCATTATGTGCATCACCGTGTCCCTGTGTATCACAGTGTCCCTGTACACCATGGTGTCCCAGTGTATCAGTGTCCCTGTGTATCAGGGTGTCCCTGTACACCATGGTGTCCCTGTGTATCAGTGTCCCTGTACATCAGGGTGTTCCTGTACATCACAGTGTTCCTGTACATCACAGTGTCCCTGTGTATCAGTGTCCCTGTGTATCACGGTGTTCCTGTACATCACGGTGTCCCTGTACACCATGGTGTCCCTGTGTATCAGTGTCCCTGTACATCACAGTGTCAGTGTACATCACAGTGTTCCTGTACATCACAGTGTCCCTGTGTATCAGTGTCTCTGTACATCACGGTGTCCCTGTGTATCAGTGTCCCTGTGTATCAGGGTGTCCCTGTGTATCAGTGTCCCTGTGTATCAGTGTCCCTGT
>NC_031787.1:450430-454351 GCF_001522545.3 Parus major | reverse complement strand
TGTGTATCAGTGTCCCTGTGTATCAGTGTCCCTGTACGTCGCTGCTTTCTGCCAAGAGTGGCTCTGAGCAGCAGCAGCCAGCAGCTTTGCCCCAGGGCTCACTGAGCTGTCTGCCTGACTCCCCAGGCAGCTCTGAAGGGACAGTGGAGCTCTGCCCAGCCCTCCCTCTGTGCCCTCAGCCCTGGGCAAAGTCCTGTTCCTCATTAGGAGAAGCAGCCGCAGCAGGGGATTTGTTTTCTCCTGTGTTTTGCTCTCCTTTTCCTCGGCCCCGGGGCGTGTCTGTGCTCCATTCCAGAGCCCTCCACCTCCTCGGGAGTCCTGGGCCACAGCTGGAGTCTGGGACAGCCCAGGGTGTCCCACCTGAGCAGAGCTGCTCAGCTCCCAGGGACACCTGCAGCCACTTGGTGTCACCTTTGTTTGCAGAAAGCCCAGCCCTCCTGGATGCTCTGGGATGGACAACAACGGGAACCGGCTCCTGTCCGAGCTGGACACAAACGCAGCAAATGCAGGTCCTGGGACAGGTGGGAAAAGAGAGATTTTTAACTCTCAGCACCTTGTGCTGGAGGGAAGACAAGCAGAGACACCAGCCCTGTGCTGGATGGTGAGGATTCAGCTCAGCCAGACCCAGCTGGGCCGTGGCACCATGGAGAGGCCACAGCGGGCTCTGGGAAGGATGAAAGCTTTCTGCTCTTCATTTCTGCCCCCACTAAGCTGTGTCTGGGTTATTCCCTTCCTGGGAGAAGCAGAGGCAGCACAGTGGGCATCCAGCTGCAGTTCCTGGGGACAGCGGCTGTTCCAGGCAGAGCTTAGACAGGAAACACTCATTTGCTTTGCCAAAAATGTTTATTTTGTTAGGAAAGAGACAGAATGTCTTAACTTCACTAATGCAATATAAGAGTTTTGCTCATAAAATTGAATTAATTTCTCTTAGGAAACCCTGCATCTGCTGCTCTCCGTGGCAGCAGCCACATCCTCACATCCAGCTCTTCCACCCATGGCTGCTGCTGGATTTGGGTACAGCCAGGTTCCCCTGTAGGGACAGGGAGCTGGAGGAGCTCCAGGTGCAGTGGTGATGGCCAAACATTTCCCTCCCAGTGACGGTGCTGTGGCACCAGGATGGGCACAGGGAGCTCCAGGTGCTGCTCCAGGGAAGTCAATGGTGGCTTCCAGCACTGCAACATTGTCCCTTGCTCCTGGGTACAGGAACAGCTCTGGGTGCTTCTTGACCATCCACCAGCACTTCCCAGCACTTCCCTGGAGGCTTCAGGGAAACTCAAACAGCTCAAAGGCTGGTGGGATCCAGGCAGGGGTGCTGGGGGTGGCTCTGTGCTCAGCCTGGCTACGGCAAAGGGACTCCAGATCTGCTCTCTACCTGTCCATGAGGACAGCAGTGCTGGCACCTGCACCTGCGAGTCTTTCCCCAGGAGCTGGAGCTGGAGTTGTGCAGCTGCAGCATTTGGTGCCCACGTGTGCTCCTCTGAGCCTCGTCCTCTGCACACGTGGACCAGACACTCACAGGGAGAGGGAGAGACACCAGAACAGATGTAAACAGGAAGGGAAGCTGCAAAGATCTCTCACTCAGCTGCTCCCCAGCGAGTGATTTATTTTGGGTACCCAAAGGCAGGTCAGCATTGCGATGACATGAGGTTAATCCCAGCCAAAGGCTCCCTGTGCTGGTGCTGAGCACTGCTGTGTCCCAGCACATCGATGCTCTTGGGCCAACGTCCAGCCCAGCCCAGGGAGGTCAGCAGCTCTGACCTGAGCCCCTCTGTGCCTCCACTTGCCGTGCTCTGCACACAGGTCCTGGCTGGAAATCCAAACCCTGCTGCTCCTGGGGAGTGCCAGGTGTGCAGAGTGATCCTCCTGCTCTTGGCCAGACCGGAGTCTGAGCCCTCCAAAGTGACAGGTCGTGCACTGCAGTCAGAAACAACTCCCCAGCACCCTGGCTGTTTGTCCTGATCTCCACAAACACCTCCCTGTTACTTGCAGCTTTGAAGTTTCCAGACAGGAATATCCACCCATTATTCTTTTCTTCCCCTCCACTTTTCAGGGCCATAAAAATCCAGTGTGTCTAGGATATGTATTCATTGCACTTTTCCATTTCCACCCGCAGCTTTCCAAACCTCTTCACCTCTGGAAGAGCTACAGAAGCAGCAAAAGGAAAACTGAAACCCAGGAACGCACCACAGCGGGGCCGTGCCAAGTGTAAGGACTTTGAGAGGATCAGCGGGACAGAGGAAAAAGCCTCTTCAGAGTTGTTTGGAGAGAAACAGATCCTCTTCCCCACAAGGATCAGCTGTGTGATGCTGATGTGCAGCCAGATCGAGCCCTTGGCCCCGCAGCCTGAGGATGCTGATCCCCTGAGCCTTTCCCTGGGGCAGTGGGAGCTGGGGAATCCTGCCAGGAGCCCCTGTTTATTGAGGATGTAGGGGTGGCTGCTCACCTCACTCCCAGCTGTGTGTCCAGCAGGGCTGGTGTGGGCAGGAGCTGTGGGTGGATGGGATCCCCCAGACTGGCACTGGAGTGTCGTGGGGATGAAGGGGGAGGGAAAAGCAGGGAGAGCTCCCTGTGCCTGGGAGTGAACACTGGAAAAGTGGACAGAGAACACTGCCCTTCTTCCCTGGATCAGAGCTGGCACTGAGCACCACACTGCACCCCCTGAAGCCACACTCCTCAAGCCCAGGGGTGTCTCTGGAGGATCCCATTCCCCACGGTGCTCCTGCCCTCCTGGACTGCTGGTGCTGTGCTGCAGGCAGGGATAGCTCAGTGCTGCACGCAGGGCAGGTGCAGCACAGGGCTGGGACACCTGGGCAGGACCTGGAGACACATCTGGGTACAGCTGGGGGTCAGGGGGGCTGTGGGAGCAGGGACAGGGGCCGGCACTCCCGTGAGTGAGCTGAGCGTGGTGGAGCCACAGGAACCTCATGGCATGTTCTGCACATGGCCCAGCCCCAGGCTCAACACGAGCCATCTGGACTTGCATCAGCACCGAGGGCTCTTCAAAGAGCGTCCCGTCCACAGCAACCAGCCTGCAGGCTGATGTTCTCCAGATGACACTGTTGTCTTTGGAAAGCCTCCTGAACACTTGAGAAACACCTTCAGCCATAACTCCGACACAGCCGAGCGGGACCGAGATTAGAAAATGCACTTGACAGTGCTCAATGTGTCCAGTGGGATTAAAAACAGATCCAGTTCACGTCTCTGCAATTACACACCTCCCTTCCATAGGCACAGGGCTCTCTCTTTCATCTGACATCAGGGTGTGCACTTTTTATCCCTGCTTAAGCCTCGGCTGAAGGGCTCTTGAAAATATTTCACTGCAATCTTGAACTGTTCTGGACAGATGTTGCACAAACTGGTTTCACAACAGTGGTGGTCCCGACCACGACAGCCCAGGGTTTAATGGGGTTGGATTCTGGGATCCTACTGAGGGTTTTGACCTCTGCTGCACCAAATCCACCAAGGCAGTGCTGAAAATGCTGTGCTTGTGTCAATACAGCAAGAGAAAACACCTCCCAGGGAAAATGGGAGCCCTTTGAGTGAGCCAAGGCAGCACTGGGGGTGTTCGGGGCTCTAATTGGGCCCAGGAATTAATGAGGATCCCAAAATCAGAGCTGATAGAGATGGCTGGGGATTCCTCATTTAACACCCACAAAGCCAGTCTGGTTCTGCCAGCCTGGAGATCACACCTGGGGGGAACATCGGGGAGGGAAGGGAAGGAATAGGAAAAGGAAAAGGAAAAGGAAAAGGAAAAGGAAAAGGAAAAGGAAAAGGAAAAGGAAAAGAAAAAGAAAAAGGAAAAGGAAAAGGAAAAGGAAAAGGAAAAGGAAAAGGAAAAGAAAAAGAAAAAGAAAAAGAAAAAGAAAAAGAAAAAGAAAAAGAAAAAGAAAAAGAAAAAGAAAAAGAAAAAGAAAAAGAAAA